>NC_057813.1:438458289-438619528 GCF_018294505.1 Triticum aestivum | reverse complement strand
GGCTTAGCTGCAGCCCAGTGCTCGCCTAAGATATAAAAATCCTACCGAGTGAAGAGCAAACCTCTCACTCGGGGGCTTAGCTGCAGCCCAGTGCTCGCCTAAGATATAAAAATCCTACCGAGTGAAGAGCAAACCTCTCACTCGGGGGCTTAGCTGCAGCCCAGTGCTCGCCTAAGATATAAAAATCCTACCGAGTGAAGAGCAAACCCCTCACTCGGGGGCTTAGCTGCAGCCCAGCGCTCACCTAAGTGGATTAAGGAATAAGTCAACTGCAGTGAGCGTCCTGCTTTGAACCTGCAAAAGACATTTCGAGCCAAAAGCAATCATATTCAAACATCAAATTCAAGTTCGGAATGATACCTAAAGGAACCGAAAGTGCTCAGGCGCTAAGCCTGTTAAGGTTTATCGGTTACAATTCCACTCGGCATACCGAGGCAAATTTAAAGCATCGAGCTTAAAAGAAGTTTTTTACCCCTCCTGTGGAGGGCTGGAAGGTGCAACGAACTCATCAAGGTCAATTCCATCTGCGATCCGAGTGGCAGCAGCAATGAAAGTTTCCATAAAGGACCTGAAGTCGTGTTTCTTGGTGTTGGCCACCCGGAGGGCCGCCAGCTTGTCTTCTCGCGCATCTTTGCAGTGGACTCGGGCCAAACACAGAGCAACATCTGCACCGCACCGAGCCGAGGACTTTTTCCACTCCTGCACTCGACCAAGGACCGTGTTCAAGCGAGCCATCAGCGACTCGAGGTCGTTCTGGAGTGTCTCCCTGGGCCAGAGCGTTGAGTCGATGCGAGATGTGGCGACCTTCAGCCTTGCAAGATAGTCCACGACAGCTGCAACACGGGACTCTAGTCGGAAAACATTCATGGCAACTTCATCGTTCACCGGAGAATTGACGGGGTCAAGGTTTGGTTCCAGCCGACTAGTCTCTTCTTCAAAGTCTTGACAAAATTCTGCAAGGGCGATCACCGAGTCAAGGCAATGGTCGAATGGAAAAATCACAGTTGAAAATGATTGTTGAGCGTAAAGGTTTACCTTCAAGCATAAGGAACAGCTTCTTGGCAAGACCACTCAGGAAGGCCTCCAGATCATTCTTCTTCCCAAGAGCAGCTTTCAGATTGGTATTTTCTTGTTCAAGCTTGGTGACTAAAGCTAACTTCTCGTCAGCAAGCTTGATCTTCTCAGGTAGTTCAAGGTCTTTTTTCTGTTGGGCCTCCTTCACCTTACCTACAAGTTACGGCAAGATCAGATTTTGAAACAAATAAAGGGAAAAAGCAGTCGTCGAGGTCTCACCAAACATACCTTTGGTCTCCTCCTTTGCCTTCGTTAGATTCTCCTGAGCCAGCTTCAAATCCAGCTCGAGCTGAATGTGCTTGTTTTCCAGCTCAGTGTAGCGAGCCGCCAGGTCACAGGATCTCTGCGAAGAATCAATCGACTAAATGTCAAAGATAACTCACTTCCGAGTGGAAAAGGAAAAATCATGCGTTTCTAAGACTACAGCCGAATACAAGCATTCGACCGTAGTCTCGGGGACTACACCCAGTGGGTGCACTCAGCGTGCCCCCACTAATCCTATTGAAGACAGAGTCGACCAGAGTTTAAATCGACCATTCGCCATAGTCGAATGACGGAAAGACTGAACTTATAAAGCCTAAGGCCGACTGCCAGCAGTCGACCTTAGCCTTGGGGACTACACCCAGTGGGTGCACTCAGCGTGCCCCCACCGGCTTGCGAAATCCATTCGCCATAGTCGAATGACGGAAAGACTGAACTTATAAAGCCTAAGGCCGACTGCCAGCAGTCGACCTTAGCCTTGGGGACTACACCCAGCGGGTGCACTCAGCGTGCCCCCGCTAACACGGAGTTTAAATCGACACACCCACTGGGTGATTACTATAAATTCTGGAAAGAAAAGTTTTTGATAGCATATCCTAACAGAACAAGCGGTGGTCGACTAACCTGAACATTGCTTTGAAGGGCGGAACTGGCGTCGTAAGCTGCCTGGCTCGCATCCCGGATGGTCTTCAACTGCTCCATCATGATCCCTGCCTGGCGTATCGCCTCCTTCGCGGCGCCAGCTTGGTCCTCTGGGACGTGGTGCGTTGTGAAGAGGGAGGGCTGCAGAGCACTCATCAGTGGATCTGGGAAGGACACAGTGTGTCGAGTGGTGTTCTCCTCCTCCGCGACCAGAGTCTCAGGCACCACCACATCCTGGGGCACCCTGCCGGCAGACGCTTTCCTACTCCTTCTGTGCTTCAGCGGTTCCTCATCTTCATCATCATCAGGGAGAGTGATAACAACATTGGACGGAGCTGCAGAAAAGAATCAGAATTAGAGATCATGAGTCAGTCGACTAGAAACGGTGTTAAGAGTATAGTACCAGGTTTTGAGGTTGCTGCGTCCTCCATCTCATGGTCGTCAGCCCGGGCTGAGGTCTCAGAAGTAGCAGCACTGCAACTCCAAAGAATCAGTCGACTAACTCCAGCGCCAACCAGAGATAAAGTTCGCACAAAAACAAGAAGACTTAAGCAGCATGATTACCCTGATATGGTGGGGATGGACACCTTCATCTTCAGCAGGAGCTTGGTCGGCTTTGACGGGGCCGCCCTGGGCTGCTTCGACGCCTTTTCAGTCGGAGCCGGAGAGGTGGTCCGAGGGCGCTTGGTCGACTGTGTAACAGTCGCAACCCCCTTGCCACGTTCAGTCGCTGGGTCATGGACAAGCTTCGACCGCCTTTCCGAGCGCGGTGGTGCGACCTCCTCCTCCTCCTCTTCTTCGTCCTCATCATCATCATCATCATCGTCATCGTCATCATCATCATCCTCAGCAGCGTCCGAGTCCCACTCCTCCTCCTGGCTCTCGCCCCCGCTCGCTTCTCCCTCCTCAGTCGGAGCCTGTGCTCCATTGGGCATCGAGTACAGCTCAGTGAGGACCTGATAGACATCAAGACAAAGATCAGTCGACCGATCGGCAGAGAAAACAGAAATAAATGTGACAAGGATACAATGGGAAGTGGAGCAGACATACCTTGTTTGGAACACTGTAGTGGTCGAGTGGAGGAATCCTTCTGGCTCCACGAGGGTTATCCTTGTTCCCAGTAACAGCGGCCATCCACCTTTCCAGAGTGGCATCGTCGACTGCTTCTGGATTGACCCGAGTCTCATCCTCAGTCCCACGGTACAACCACATGCAATGGCTCCGGAACTAAAGAGGCTGGATACGACGCCTAAGAAAAACCTCTAGGAGATCCATACCTGTCACTCCCTCCCGAACCAACTGAACTACACGCTCCATCAGCATCTTCACGTCAGCTTTCTCCTCCGGAATCACCTTCAGAGAGGAGGGCTTGTTCACTCGGCCCATGGTGAACTGAGGGAGTCCACTCGACTACCCCGGCGTCGGCTGATCCTAGCAGTAGAACCAGGTCGACTGCCAGCCTCTGACTGACTCGGGAAATGTCATGCTGGGAAGGTGCTCTTGTTCCTCACCTAGATCCCCAGACCCCCGCATATTTGGACAACTTGGGTTTTTTCGTCGCCTGGGCTCGCCTTCTTCACGGTCTGAGAGCGACACGTGAATATGTGCTTGAACAAGCCCCAATGCGGTTGACAACCCAGAAAACTCTCACACATGGACACAAACGCGGCAAGATAGGCGATAGAATTCGGGGTGAAGTGGTGGAGTTGCGCTCCAAAGAAGTTCAAGAAACTACGGAAGAAAACGCTCGGCGGCAAAGAAAATCCGCGGTCGACATGGGTAGCCAGAAGCACGCACTCACCCTCTTCCGGCTGGGGCTGCCACTCTTTCCCCGGAAGCCTTGCAGCTCCATGAGGGATCAGACCCTCGTTGGCCATGTCGAGGAGATCCTTCTCCGTGATGGTCGATTGGATCCAATCTCCCTGGACCCAGCCTTTCGGCAGGTGAGATCTAGACGAAGACCCGCCGCGACTGGTGGATCTCCCCTTCGCCTTCTCCGTCGCCGACGCCTTCTTCGCGCGTTCCAGCGCCGCCGTCTTCTCCTTGACCATGGCTACCGGCGAGACGCGCGAGGAGAAGTTGTGCGGAGGCGAGAGCGAGCGCGTTGGGCGGAGACGAAGGGAGCAGAGAGAGAATGCTGAGGCACTGCTCAAAAAACCCTCGCCGGGCGCGTTTATAAGATCCCTTCCGAGTGGATGACGGGTGGGCCCGGTCGATCTAATCATATCCCGAAACAGTTGCGCGGACGTGATACGTGGCGAAAAAAGCGGCGCGGAGATCGAGGCGTCTATGCCCTGTCCCATCCGAGCGCCGCGGTCCGCTCCGCTTCGCGCGCTTCCCCAAATTTCGTATCCCGCGGAATCCGCGAACGGCAGATCGGTCTGCCAGACGCGGGATTTCCCGCGATCCGTCGCTCGGAAATCGGCGAAGTCCAAAAGATCACTCGACGAAGGAAAAGAATGGATCGAGTCGACTGAAGAAAAGTTGCTCACTATCAACAAAGAGATTTTTTGGTTCAAAACAACGCACGATCAGTATGCAAAGGCTAATCGGAAACAACATCAACTCCTTCATCACTCAAACCTCGATCCATTCGGGGGCTAATGATGGAGTCATGTACCTAGGGTAGGGTCACATACCTGATCTAAGTACCCTGCCCAAGGACACCCTTAGAAGAGATCACCTTCCAGTCGACCTACGAGGGACTCACTCGACTGACTTGAAGGACTCGACTACGAAGACTCACTCGACCACCAGAAGGTCAAGAGGCACTCTGCACTGCAACGGTCTGTAATTAAGTAGACTTTATGATAGTAAAGACACTTTATGTGGGGCGTTACCAGTAACGCCCCGGACTTAATGTACCTTAAACCCTTCATTACGTGGGTTGGCTGGGGTCCTGGCGCACTCTATATAAGCCACCCCCCTCCACAGGCAGAAGGGTTCGGCACCCTGTAATCCATATACACATAATCCACTCGACCGCCTCCAGGCTCCGAGACGTAGGGCTTTTACTTCTTCCGAGAAGGGCCTGAACTCGTACATCTCTTGTGCTTACAACCTCTCCATAGCTAGGACCTTGCCTCTCCATACCTACCCCCCACTCTACTGTCAGACTTAGATCCACGACACCGTCAACAGGCTAAAAGACACACCGGGCCAGAAATTAGCCCAACACTTAAATGGGTTGCTAAAAGGACGAAAGATGTACATCCTGAAAATTGGCCCATCCCTTGAATGGGCCGTTAACAGGCGAAATCACATTGGGCCGATATTGAGCCCAAATATATAGCGGGCTGTTAACAGGCTCGAACTGACGATGGGTTGCAACAGTGTCAAATCTTTAATGGGTCGTTGATGGGATGAATTGGCACATCTCGTGTGGGCCGTGGGCTTAAATGGACCTGACACAAGTGCTACATCTCGAGCTTGCGTTGGTTTTCCCCGAAGAGGAGAGGATGATGCAGCACAGTAGCGTAAGTATTTCCCTCAGTTTTTGAGAACCAAGGTATCAATCCAGTAGGAGGTCACGCGCAAGTCCCTCGTACCTACACAACACGATAGCAACTCGCAACCAACGCTTAGGGGTTGTCAATCCCTTCACGGTGACTTACGAGAGTGAGATCTGATAGAGATAATATTTTTGGTATTTTTGATAGATAGATGCAAAGTAAAAAGTAAAGGCAAAGTAAAAACAGAGCAAGTAAATAAAGTGATATAGATTGATATGATGAGAATAGACCCGGGGGCCATAGGTTTCACTAGTGGCTTCTCTCAAGAGCATAAGTATTCTACGGTGGGTGAACAAATTACTGTTGAGCAATTGACAGAATTGAGCATAGTTATGAGTATATCTAGGCAATGATCATGTATATAGGCATCACGTCCGTGACAAGTAGATCAAAACGATTCTGCATCTACTACTATTACTCCACTCATCGACCGCTATCCAGCATGCATCTAGAGTATTAAGTTAAAAATAGAGTAACGCTTTAAGCAAGATGACATGATGTAGAGGGATAAATTCATGCAATATGATAAAAAAAACATCTTGTTATCCTCGATGGCAACAATACAATACGTGCCTTGCAACTCTTTCTGTCACTGAGTAAGGACACCGCAAGATTGAACCCAAAGCCATGCACTTCTCCCATTGCAAGAACTACCAATCTAGTTGGCCAAACCAAACGGATAATTCGAAGACACTTGCAAAGATAACTCAATCATACATAAAAGAATTCAGAGAAGAATCAAATATTTTCCATAGATAATACTGGATCATAAACCCACAATTCATCGGTCTCAACAAACACACCGCAAAAAGAAGGTTACATCAAATAGATCTCCACAAGAGAGGGGGAGAACATTGTATTGAGATCCAAAAAGAGAGAAGAAGCCATCTAGCTACTAGCTATGGACCCGAAGGTCCGAAGTAAACTACTCACACTTCATCGGAGGGGCCATGGTGATGATGTAGAAGCCCTCCGTGGTGGATGCCCCCTCCGGCGGAGCTCCGGAACAGGCCCCAAGATGGGATCTCGTGGATACAGAAGGTTGCGGCGGTAGAACTAGGTTTTTGGCTCCCCTTTGATCATACGGGGATACGTAGGTATATATAGGAGGAAGGAGTACGTCGGTGGAGCTCCGAGGGGCCCACGAGGTAGGGGGCGCGCCCAGGGGGAGGGCACGCCCTCCACCCTCGTGACCGCCTCGTGGCTTTCTTGACGGAGGGTCCAAGTCTCCTGGGTCTTATCTGATGAGTAAATCACGTTCCCGAAGGTTTCATTCCGTTTGGACTCGTTTGATATTCTGTTTCTTCGAAATACTGAAAAAGGCAAAAAACAGCAATTCTGGGCTGGGCCTCCGGTTAATAGGTTAGTCCCAAAAAGTAATATAAAAGTGAAAAATAAAGCCCAATATAGTCCAAAACAGTAGATAAGGTAGCATGGAGCAATCAAAAATTATAGATACGTTGGAGACGTATCAGGCATCCCCAAGCTTAATTCCTGCTCGTCCTCGAGTAGGTAAATGATAAAAAGAGAATTTTTGATGCGGAGTGATACTTTGGCATAATTTCAATGTAAATCTTCTTAATTGTGATATGAATATTTAGATCCGAAAGATTCAAGACAAAAGTTCATATTGACACAAAAATAATAATACTTCAAGCATACTAATCAAAGTAATCATGTCTTCTCAAAATAGCATGGCAAAAGAAAGTTCATCCCTACAAAATCATATAGTTAGGCTATGCTTCATTTTCGTCACACAAAGATGTTCCCAACTTCTATACCCCCGATGACAAGCCAAGCAATTGTTTCATACTTAAATAATCTCAAACTTTTTCAACCTTCACGCGATACATGAGCGTGAGCCATGGATATAGCACTATGGGTGGAATAGAATATGATGATGGGGATTGTGTGGAGAAGACAAAAAAGGAGAAAGTATCACATCAATGAGGCTAATCAATGAGCTATGGATATGCCCATCAATTGATGTTAATGCAACGAGTAGGGATTGCCATGTAACGGATGCACTAGAGCTATGAATGCTCAACAAAAGAAAACTAGTGGGTGTGCATCCAACTTGCTTGCTCATGAAGATCTAGGGCATTTTGAGGAAGCCCATCGTAGGAATATACAAGCCAAGTTCTATATTGAAAAATTCCCACTAGTATGAACAAGACAACTTAAGAGACTCACTATATGAAAAACATGGTGCTACTTTGAAGCATAATATATGAGACTCACTACATGAAGAACAAGGTGCTACTTTGAACCACAAGTGTGGAAAAAGAGATAGTAGCATTGCCCCCTTTTTTTTGGGCCTTTCTCTTTTTTTTGGCCTCTTTCTTTTTTTTATTTGGGCAATGCTATAATGATGATCATCACACTTTCATTACAACATATGAATTACAACTCGATACTAGAACAAGATATGACTCTATATGAATGCCTCCGGCGGTGTACTGGGATGGTGCAATGAATCAAGAGTGACATGTATGAAAAATAATGCAAGGTGGCTTTGCCACAAATACGATGTCAACTACAAGATCATGCAATGGCAATATGACAAAAGTAATGCATGTCACGATGATGATGGTGGAAGTTGCATGGCAATATATCTCGGAATGGCTATGGAAATGCCATGATAGGTAGGTATGGTGGCTGTTTTGAGAAAGATATAAAGAGGTTTATGTGTGATAGAGCGTATCATATCACGGGGTTTGGATACACCGGCGAAGTTGGCACCAACTCTCAAGGTGAGAAAGGGCAATGCACGGTACCGAAGAGGCTAGCAAAGGCAGAAAGGTGAGAGTGCGTATAATCCATGGACTCAACATTAGTCAAAAGAACTCATATACTTATTGCAAAAATTTAGAAGTCGTCAAAAATCAAGTACTACGCGCATGCTCCTAGGGGGATAGATTGGTAGGAAAAGACCATCGCTCGTCCCCGACCGCCACTCATAAGGATGCACAAGCCAGGTACACTTCATGTTTCAAATTTGTTACACAACTTTAACCATACGTGCATGCTACGGGATTTGCTAACTTCAACACAAGAATTTCTCAAATTCATAATCACCCAACTAGAACGACTACGATATTATCACCTCCACATCTCAAAACAATTATCAAGCATCAAACTTATCTTAGTATTCAACGCACTCAAAAGAAAGTTTCACATATCTTGAATACTAAGTATATTAACATTAAGCAAATTACCATGCTATTAACAACTCTCAAAATAATCTAAGTGAAGCATGAGAGATCAAGTTTCTTTAAAACAAATCCACCACCATGCTAAAAAAGATCTAAGTGAAGCACTAGAGCAAAAGTTATCAAGCTCAAAAGGATATAAGTGAAGCATTATGAGCAAAACTATCAAGCTCAAAAGATATAAGTGAAGCACATAGAGTATTCTAACAAATTTCAATTCATGTATGTCTCTCTCAAAAGGTGTGTACAGCAAGGATGATTGTGGTAAACTAACAAGCAAAGACACAAATAATACAAGACGCTCCAAGCAAAACACATATCATGTTGGTGAATAAAAATATAGCTCCAAGTAAATTACCGATGGAAGTGGACGAAAGAGGGGATGCCTTCCGGGGCATCCCCAATCTTTGACTTTTTGGTGTCCTTGGATTATCTTGGGGGTGCCATGGGCATCCCCAAGCTTAGGCTCTTTCCACTCCTTGTTCCATAATCCATCAAAAGAATTCACCCAAAACTTGAAAACTTCACAACACAAAACTCAACAGAAATCTCGTGAGCTCCGTTAGAGAAAGAAAACAAAAGACTACTTCAAGGTACTGTAATGAACTCATTGTTTATTTATATTGGTGTTAAACCAACTGTATTTCAACTTATATATGGTTTATAAACTAATTTACTAGCCATAGATTCATCAAAATAAGCAAACAACACACGAAAAACAGAATCTGTCAAAAGCAGAACAGTCTGGAGTAATCTGTAACTAACGCAAACTTCTGGAACTTTAAAAATTCTACCAAAATAGGAAGTTCTGGAAAATTCGTTTATTTATCAGCAGCAAAAAGAATCAACGCAAAATCACGTTCCTATAATTTATCATAATTATATTTGTGCGCGCAAAGTTTCTGTTTTTAGCAGAATCAAATCAACTATCAACGTAGGTTATCCTATAGGTCCTACTTGGCACAAACACTAATTAAAACATAAAACCACATCCAAACAGAAGGTAGATGGATTATTTATTCCTAAAAAGAAGCAAAAATAAAAAACACAAAATAAAATTGGGTTGCCTCCCAACAAGCGCTATCGTTTAACGCCCTTAGCTAGGCATTGAGATTTCAATGATGCTCACAAGAAATACAAGAATTAAAGCACAAAGAGAGCATCATAAAACACGTGACAAACACATCTAAGTCTAACATACTTCCTATGCATAGGCATATTATAGGCAAATAAATTTGCAAGGCAAACAAAAACTAGTATATGCAAGGAAGAACAAAGAGATGATAGCAATCTCAACATGAAGAGAGATAATTTAGTAACATGAAAATTTCTACAACCATATTTTCCTCTCTCATAATAATTATATGTAGGATCATAAGCAAATTCAACAAAGTAGCTATCATATAACATATTCTCAACACGATCCACATGCATGTAATGTTGACACTCTTCCAAAATAGTGGGATTAACATTAACTAAAGTCATGACCTCTCCAAACCCACTTTTATCAAAAATACCATAAGATTGAACATTCTCCAAATATGTGGGATCTAAAGTTGACACTCTTCCAAACCCACTTTCAATATTATTGCAAACAATATTATCAATATCATATTCATCATGGGGATTAAATAAATTTTCAAGATCATAAGAAAAATCACCCCAATCATGATCATTGCCACAAATAGTGGACACAACAAAACTAGCATCCCCAAGCTTAGGCTTTTGCATATTATTAGCATAATTGACATCAAGAGGATTTATAGTAAAATCATTGAAATCATGCTTTTCATCGAGGGAACTATCAAGCATGGGTGCAATAGCAACGATCTCATGTTTAACATACGGAACTATAGCAAATTCATCTTCATAAATATTGGCATCAGGCCACAAGAATAGCAAGCATCATGTTCATCAAGGGATATTTCAATCAAATCATCGGAATCACAATTATCTATAGATTCATGTGTATCATTATTTTCTTCCGAAGCAATGATCCTTCTTTCAATAAATTCTTGGACATAGACATTATGAGCAAGGTTTTCATTGCAATACTTAAGTATGACGAAATTTTCAGATTTGTTGAGAGTAAAATCATACTTTTCAATCAAAGAAGCAACTTTATGAGCACCCTTAAAAATGACAAATTCTTCAATTTGTTCGATATCATAGTAACTATAAACACCCTTTGCATAAGAAGATAAGGTTTCATTATCATTGAACTCACATAGCTAGGGAAGGTGTTTTTTAGGGTTCTTAGAGCAACAAGTAAAATTACGCATTTCACAAAGATTCAAAGCATAGCATAGCAAACTATTTATATGATACCGTAAGAGTCTCCCCTTTTCAGACAAACGATGACGCACAAAATAAGCATGCTCATCTAAAGATTTCCCATCAACTAGGCTAGTTGGGGTTTCAGCACGAGCGCATAAGGATCGAAGATGATCCAAGTAGAACACTTTAAGTGGATCCATATCAATAGATTTTCAGCAAGCGAAGATGCAAGCATATAGAAGGCACAAGGAAACACAAACAAAGATACATACGGGAAGAAGGCAAACAGGAAAGAGAGGAGGAGATTGGAAAGAGAGGGCAAATAAAACGGCAAGGGTGAAGTGGGGGAGAGGAAAACGAGAGGCAAATGGCAAATAATGTAATGCGAGAGATAGGGATTGCGATGGGTACTTGGTATGTTGACTTTTGCGTAAGCCTCCCCGGCAACGGCACCAGAAATCCTTCTTGCTACGTCTCGAGCTTGCGTTGGTTTTCCCCGAAGAGGAGAGGATGATGCAGCACAGTAGCGTAAGTATTTCCCTTAGTTTTTGAGAACCAAGGTATCAATCCAGTAGGAGGTCACGTGCAAGTCCCTCGTACCTGCACAACACGATAGCAACTCGCAACCAACGCTTAGGGGTTGTCAATCCCTTCACGGTCACTTACGAGAGTGAGATCTGATAGAGATAATATTTTTGGTATTTTTGATAGATAGATGCAAAGCAAAAAAGTAAAGGCAAAGTAAAAAACAAAGCAAGTAAATAAAGTGATATAGATTGATATGATGAGAATAGACCCGGGGGCCATAGGTTTCACTAGTGGCTTCTCTCAAGAGCATAAGTATTCTACGGTGGGTGAACAAATTACTGTTGAGCAATTGACAGAATTGAGCATAGTTATGAGTATATCTAGGCAATCATCATGTATATAGGCATCACGTCCGTGACAAGTAGATCGAAACGATTCTACATCTACTACTATTACACCACTCATCGACCGCTATCCAGCATGCATGTAGAGTATTAAGTTAAAAATAGAGTAACGCTTTAAGCAAGATGACATGATGTAGAGGGATAAATTCATGCAATATGATAAAAAAAAACCATCTTGTTATCCTCGATGGCAACAATACAATACGTGCCTTGCAACTCTTTCTGTCACTGAGTAAGGACACCGCAAGATTGAACCCAAAGCCATGCACTTCTCCCATTGCAAGAACTACCAATCTAGTTGGCCAAACCAAACGGATAATTCGAAGAGACTTGCAAAGATAACCCAATCATACATAAAAGAATTCAGAGAAGAATCAAATATTTTCCATAGATAATACTGGATCATAAACCCACAATTCATCGGTCTCAACAAACACACCGCAAAAAGAAGATTACATCGAATAGATCTCCACGAGAGAGGGGGAGAACATTCTATTGAGATCCAAAAAGAGAGAAGAAGCCATCTACCTACTATCTATGGACCCGAAGGTCTGAAGTAAACTACTCACACTTCATCGGAGGGGCTGTGGTGATGATGTAGAAGCCCTCCGTGGTGGATGCCCCCTCCGGCGGAGCTCCGGAACAGGCCCCAAGATGGGATCTCATGGATACAGAAGGTTGCGGCGGTGGAATTAGGTTTTTGGCTCCCCTTTGATCATACGGGGATATGTAGGTATATATAGGAGGAAGGAGTACGTCGGTGGAGCTCCGAGGGGCCCACGAGGTAGGGGGCGCGCCCTCCCTCCACCCTCGTGACCGCCTCGTGGCTTTCTTGACGGAGGGTCCAAGTCTCCAGGGTCTTATCTGATGAGTAAATCACGTTCCCGAAGGTTTCATTCCATTTGGACTCCGTTTGATATTCTGTTTCTTCGAAATACTGAAAAAGGCAAAAAACAGCAATTCTGGGCTGGGCCTCTGGTTAATAGGTTAGTCCCAAAAAGTAATATAAAGGTGAAAAATAAAGCCCAATATAGTCCAAAACAGTAGATAAAGTAGCATGGAGCAATCAAAAATTATAGATACGTTGGAGACGTATCAACAAGTAGGCCTTATATGGGTCGGCCTGCTAATTTTTACTAGGACGGCCTTTTTCACCGGAATGGGCGAGTGTTGGGTCGTGCCACGTGTTGACCTATCATAGGCGCCTCCTGTCCAATGAGTGGATGACATCTGTCCCAACGGTGAGCCAACACGTGTTTCCTCCGCCCAATGATAATTTTACACGTGGAAAATCCTCGTTGGTCAGGGATGTTAATGGGTTATCGGATCAAAAACCAGACCCGATAGCTTAACGGCGACCCGTTACGGTGGATGCCATGTGTCAGTCACCCTTGACGAAAGCACTTTCATGACGCGCCACTTGTCATGGAAGTGGACACTTCCGTGATGATAATTTTGGTAATGTCATGGAACACTTCTACGACAGCACAGGTATGACTATCTTGATTCTGTCATAAAATCGTCATGGATGTACATGCATGACAGAAAACATGACCTATTGTGACGAACACGTATCATCACGGAAGTGTATTTTTTTGTAGTGAAACTTCATTAATACGTGTGACCCCTAGAAGATCATCCATCTTGTGCACCCTCTTGTGTACACGATGGTTCACTATTCTCAACTATGGTGAAGCCCAAGGAACTTTTAGCAGATCATCGACAACAAGAGCCGATCGATTGTCAGAACCTTGTAAGAAAGCGACACCATGTTGTCGATGAATTGAACCAAAGCAACACTCGAGGGAAGCATAGAAAGAACATCAACCCTCACAATCACATGTGATCTATATCGCAACATGCATCTTCTCATAAAAACCACTCATGATGCCACTATTGGGAAACATATTAGAAATCAAAAAATTCGCACCTACGATCACCCAAGATCAATATGAAGATGCATAATGGGTGGGATCACGATCGTTACCGTCACCGAGATGCAGCGGAAGAAGAACATGTCGGTGTAGACCGTACTTGGAGTCCCTCGAACCATCGATGAACAATCCCTTGTGCCGCCCATGAATGATCCCTGGAACTGAAGACCGAAAGCATGACCTCCCTACTTGGTTGCAAGCGTGTAGCCTTCACGATCCGGCAGTGCTTCACCATCCAGAGCAAATAATTGCCAGAGAATCGGAGGGAGGAGATTATATATAGGTTGGACGGGAGAGGAGGGGCACCGCAAGGGAGGGAAAGTCCGTCCCCTTTGGCCGGCCAAGGGAGGAGGAGTTGGACTCCTCCCACCTCCAATTCGGCCCCCTTCCTTAGGGAAGGGAGGCACTTTCCCACTTGGGCCTTTTTGGCCCAAGTTGCCTTCCACCTCTTGGCCTTTTAAGGCCCGTTGGTATTTAAATCAAATATAAAATGTTCTAAATACCTATAGACAATTATATATATTTTTAACATCTCCGGAAACATTTTCCACCTATATATAATTTATTGGTAATACCCGATATTACCCGATACTCTCTGAAACCCTTCTGGTCACCCCAAAACGCTTCCGGATACTCTCAGAACTATTCTGAATATTCATGAAACAATTCCACAAATATATTCTCATGAATCTTGTCCTACTAACACTCAACAGATCGTGATTGCCTTAAGCTTGTGACCCCATAGGTTTGATAACCCACATACATGAATGAAACCATTTGTTTAATGACTGACATCGGGACAGTGGACGTCCGTATCGGTCCCTATGAGCACACGAATGATATTCGAGTGAACCTTTGGTTATCATGTGTCCCTTTGCTTTGCAATACCTCACAAAACTTGGGATGCATCAGTATCCTTCCGAGTCACCACCATGCTCGCTATACCGAAATCCTCGTTACCGGCTTTGTTCATCTTTCTCGTTATTGTGTTCAGGCATCCCCGTGACGAAGTCGCGTGTGTCTGGCCAGATGATGATCGATGCCATCACACCAGGAGGGCCCTAAGAATATCTCCCCATCATCGGAGGAGCAAATCCCACTCTTGAGTTATCTGGACACTTGTCAAACTTACTGATGAACCTGTAAGTTGTCGTTATGATCACCGTGTTACCGGTGACGTTTGAGCAACCCCAGAGCCCATCTTCCATAAGAAGTGACCGTGATACTCTCATGGTATAACGAGCAATATCACATGTCACTACAACAAAAACCTACCTTTAGCAACGCAAATCTAGCAACGGTGATGACAAATGTGTTGTTTTGGGTTCAGCCTCCCACCTCTCCACGAAGGGCTAACCTCCCACCCACCTCCCCTTATTATCTGCACCTCCTTCGTCTACATACACGTAGCCAAGCGAGTAAAAAAATCAAAATAGTTTCTCTCCACCACACCCTTCTCCCCTGATTCCTCTCTCAATCTCACCAGAACGTGTGGCCGCCACCTCATATTCCGGGCGACTACGGCGCCCACGCCGTTGCTCACCGGCCTGCTCTACCGCCGCGACATCCTCCGCGCCCCAGCACCCGCCCCCGCAACAACCCTCGTCGGCACAGGTCGCTGGCATAGCCACAGCGGCTCCGGTTTGTTGGCCCACTGCCACTACAACTCATCACATCCACCATTGACGCCCCCATATCCTACCTCCCCTCTCCTTTCTCGCCCCGCTCCCAGCACCATATCTTGTATGGAACCTAACTCTAGATCGGTGATTGCCTTGCCCAATTGTGTGAGCATCTAACCCTGCACGATGGTGACCAACAGATTCATGATGCTCGAGGCGATGGCCGCTTTCAGCAGTGGCCCCGTGAGAGAATTAGGATGCCGACCAAGGAGGACCTGGAGGATCTTGACGCTGCCTCGACATTGGCTTCAGGCATATCATGTAATCTCCGAGATCTGTAAATCTCAAGTATGTCATGGCGTCGAGGTTAGTACCACACTTACCTGGCCACTAATAAGATTTGTGTTCACTATATCGTCATGTGATTGGGTTAATAGTTTGTCAGACACAACATATTTGGGTAACCTGAATGTGTTATGGATTGCGAGCATGTGGCTTTAATATTCATACCCAATTTTGTTTTATCTGATGCAATTTGTATGTGTATGTATTATAAAATTGTCCTACAGATAAGTTTTCAAACTATTGGCAATAGATCTGCAAATAGATAAGCCGATCGTGTTATAATCTTTACCTTGCCTTGGCTAATAGTGTGAGGGATTAACCTGCTTTAGTGCACTTCGATGTCAATTACTTGTATCTTTAGAGGCAGATGGATGTGTAATGATTGGTGTTTCGCTACAATCAGGTCCAATGCTATTTCCCGGCGGTGTCCTCCACAACTAGGATCCCCTAATGATGCTCTGCATAATCCTTTTTTTGGTATGTTCAGCCTTTTGCACAATAATATTCTGATTACGGGTTTGGCTCCTCTGCTGTTATGTTGTGACTGTGCGGATGCTGTAGCTTCAAAATATACCATTCACTCAAATCCAAAGGCTCTCCTTCATCTTCCTCGTTTCTCTCATTAATTAAAAAAAAACACAACACCATCACAGCCCACGATGGTGTTCTTCAAGCTCCCTGCATCGGTAGACCGGCCAGCCAGATTGTCCACAAGTCCATGTGTCCGTGTTGGTTAAGCCGGCACCAACGCCGCCGCAATGCCAAACGCCAGGAGCTCATGGCTTCTAAAATCAAGATGTTATGTTGCCGCCGCAGCCATGCTCGTGAAGCCCAAACGCACAGCGACGGCGATGTCGGAGGTCGAGCGCTTGCCAACCTCCTTTAGGATATGTCGAACAAGGCGTTATGTGGCTACTAAACATGGAGTCACCAGACATGCAGAGTTAGTATTTCTTTGATGTAGAGTTGATTGATCATACATAGTTGAGCTACTGGCCTTTGACGTCCCGGCGCCATGTGTGCCGGCTAAATCAACGCGGCTGTGTGGACAACCTGGCTGGCCGGTCCACCGGTGCAGGGAACTTGAGGAACGTGCGGCGTGGTTGTGTGGTGTTTTTTAATTAATGAGAGAAACGAGGAAGATGAAGGAGAGCCTTTGGATTAGAGTGGATGGTGGATTTTGAAGCTACAACATCCGCACAGTCACAACATAACAGCAGAGTTGCCGAACCCTCTGATTACCTATACATGGAGTATTTGGTTGCATTTTCTGCAAAGATTTTGACATTAAAGTTTCTGGTAGATGTGGTTCATTCCGCACCTCAGATAAAAGACTAGCATTTTATCCTAATGATTAACCAACTATCGTTGAGTTAGGCATATACTCATAAAGCATAACCTTTGTACTACTGTTTGGTTTTACCATTTGCTTTGTAGAATCATACATTCATCATTCATATGTTGTTCTAGCATACTCCTAAAATTTATTTAGACATGGTCATATTATGCTTTTGACAGCCACCAGAAATGGAAAAGAAACAACATGAGATTTTCGGGTGAGCTTGAGTGCTTCATGCCATGGCGTGGTTTTTTTTATGCTGTACAAATCCTCCCAGTGGAATCAAGAATAATATCACAATTGGCCACCATCTACACTACAGTCTATATGGCCGATCAAGTCTGCAAGTAGTTGATCATTTATTTTTATTGGAAGAAATATATGAACTATTCTGTTTTTTTACTTTGGATGTCTTTATGGTGCAATTCACCAATAATTAACTGAGAGTCTGAAGCATTAATCGTTTATATGATGGATCTTCGTTTATATGATGGATCCTGTAGCAATTTTGTAGTTGAGTTCATCGTGACTTGTATGTTAACTTAACTAAATTGTACAACCGAAATTTCTTTTGCATACAACAACAGGAAAATAGTACGAAATTATGTATCATATTGAGGTTCGATTAAGTTTGTATACGTCACTCAGTTAGTTTAGTCGACCATTATTCATTTCTTATGTATTGTTCATGATCTCATAATGCAAATATCCCAATTTTATTTTGCACCATCTTCACCTATTTTATGTTGTTTCTATTCATTCTACGTACCTGAATCCACAAGAAGTTCAGAATAAGCTACGCATTGCCAGTTCAGATAAGCTATTCATTGCCATCTTCACGTATTTTATTTTGTAAGGTTTTCTTGTATTTGTACAGAGTTGGCTGCAGACGTACATTATGACCACTTACACATAAGAGTAAGGACCCATCAGTCACAAGCTAGGTAAGATCTGTTCTTACGCTCTCACCGTGTTTCTTCAATGGGAATGGTTTGGCTCAGCACAAACGGATTCATGCAGTTTTCAATTGAGATGTGATATATATTTTCTTATCAAATACGTACACATGGTAGCTACATGCTGATTGTTAGGTTGCTCTATTCTTTTTCTATCTGATACTATACAGAATGAAAGCTAGAAAACATCAACAGTGTCATGTGGCCTTTAATAACACAAGTTTGCTGGAGCATGCAAGAAGAAAATTGAGAGGTGCCGCAAGGTGGAGATCAGAAGGCGGTGTGGGACAAGGGAGGACGCTACATATTGCTCAATGGGGTTACTCCCTAATAGTTCCACATTCTGTTGTAGAATTGTCATTTAGGGTCAATGTTTGAGACAGTATGTTTTAGAATAATTCGACTTTGATTGCAAGGTTGAGAATTGGGCAACTAGATAGTTTCGCATTTTGTAATCGTTGGATCTTGTTCTTGTAAACAAGCATAGTCATTTTAATATATGAGACCTCTGTTTATTATATTGTGGCTTCTATGCACTATCAGCTTGACCTAACAATTTTGGATGGCCATATGCAAAATGTCATTAATTATTCGTGCTATGTGGCAAAAATCATTTTGTGTAGGGCAGCCACCAACGCATATGAAGTGTTGCGTGGATGTAGATTTATGCGTTGCTATCTTACAACGCTTATTTAGGTCGTTTACCAACGGAAGTATATACGTTGTTGTAGACCCTTGCAACGCCACCAACGACAACGCATATTAATCCGTTGGTGTAGACCTTAGCATCGCTTATATGGACATACAACAACGCATTGATGCGTTGCTGAAGGGGGTTCCTGTTGTAGTGTGTTAACACTCCATATTATTACAATTGAATACATATGATATTAATCCAATTCCTAACAAACAAGTTTGGGTCAGCTCAATATGATCATTCTCCTAACGTCTTAATCTCAATGTTGTTTTAGGATCATCATTACACTTAACAATATCTTAAGATTTGGAAAACATGATCACCAACAACAGTTGAGCTAATCTTAGAGGCAAGACTAGGAACCTTTTATTTATCGTTTATCATTCCACACGTGCATATGAGTTTTTCACTGAATCACACATTCCAAGATCATAGCAGTTATAACATAGAATATAAACTCTTAATTATGAATAGGGAAGTACAATAATACAATATTATTGCCTCTAGGGCATATTTACAACAATGAAAGCTTTGAATGATAAGTATTTGGGACTCCCTGCGACACTTAGACTTGATAAAAGTGATAGTTTTGAATATTTAATTGATCGGGTAATTCTGAAACTCACTGTTGGAAGGAGAAATGCTTATCTTCAGGAGGTAAATAGGTTCTAGTTAAGTCTGTTGCTCAAGCTATACGAACGTATGCGATTTCCATCTCTAAAATTCCTAATTTTTTTGCAAAGGAATCACAGATGTGATATCTCATTTTTGGTGGGGTGATGATGCAACATACAAGAGGCCGCACTGGTTTGCATGGTGGAATATGTGCATCCCAAAGAAGTAAGGTGGCATGGGTTTTAGAGATACCCGCTATTTCAATCTTGCTTTCTTGGCTAAACAGGCTTCGAAGCTCATTGACAACCCAGATTTATTATGTGCCTTGATCCTTAAGGAAAAATATTTTCTGGATGGGGATCTGATAATCCCCAAGTGCAGGGAATCATCGTAGCATTTCCAAAGGTGGAAGTGATAAGTATGGAGTGTCGAACCCACAAAGAGCTAAA
The DNA here is from genome assembly GCF_018294505.1 of Triticum aestivum. Classification (NCBI taxonomy): domain Eukaryota; kingdom Viridiplantae; phylum Streptophyta; class Magnoliopsida; order Poales; family Poaceae; genus Triticum; species Triticum aestivum. The sequence continues at coordinate 438,599,661 of NC_057813.1, read as the reverse complement.
GGTAAGATCAATATTCTCTCAAGTCCTATCTGCCACTGATACGACTCTACATACACCGAATGTTTGCTTCCAACTAGAAACGAGAAACAAAACTACATTATGGGTATGAAGAGGATAACTTTGCATGATATCGGAGAGCTAAAATATAAAAGTAGGTGTTATTATCATAAAGTTAGAATATATTACTACTAAATATTATAAATAGCGAGTGTGGAATAATGATGGGTCGGTGTGCGGAATTATCCTAGGCAATTGTTAACAAGATCGATAGTCGTCATTGCAATTTCATATGAGGGAGAGGAATAAGCTAACATACTTTCTCTTCTTGGATCATATGCACTTATGATTGGAACTCTAGCAAGCACCCGCAACTTCTAAAGATCATTAAGGTAAAACCCAACCATAGCATTAACATATCAAGTCCCCTTTATCCCATACACAACAACCCCCTTACTCGGGTTTATGCTTCTGTCACTCAAGCAACCAACTATAAGCGAATCATGAACGTATTGCAACACCCTACAGCGGGAATCCCTCATGCTTGCGCGACACGGAAGGCACAATAGGACAGCACCAAAATAAAACATACAACTCATACAAATCTAGATCATCAATCAACCCAAAGAAAAATATATCTACTCAAAACATCATAGGATGGCAACACATCATTGGATCATAATATGTGGCATAAAGCACCATGTTCAAGTAGGGATAACAGCGGGGTGCGGGAGAGTGGACCGTGTAAAAGAGACGAGGATGGTGATGATGATGGTGATGTTGATGAAGACGATCACCGCGGCGATGATTCCCCTCCCCATGGCACTCCGGCACCACCGAGAGAGAGGAGGAGAGGTTCTCCCCTTGTGCTTCCTCCTCCATGGCCTCCCCCTGGATGGGGAGGTGTTCCCCCTCTGGTCCTTGGCCTTCATGGCGATGATGGCCCCTCCGAGATCCTCCTCCATGGCCTCCAGTGATGATGGCCCCCTCCGACAGGGTGCCAGAGAGGGCCTAGATTGATTTCTCGTGGCTACAGAGGCTTGCGGCGGCAGAACTTCCGATCTAGGTTATTTTCTGGAGGTTATAGAAGAGGTTGGTGTTGAGGACAAGTCAGGGGGACCCTCGAGGAGTCCACGAGGCACAGGGGCACGCCCCAGGGGGGTGGGCATGCACCCCACCCTCGTGGGCCCCACGGGACTCCTCTCCGATAACTTTTTGTTCCACTATTTTTTTATATTTTCCAGGAAAGTTCTCCGTTGATTTTTAGAGCATTCCGAGAACTTTTATTTCTGCACAAAACAACACCACGGTAGTCCTGCTGAAAACAGTGTCAGTCCGGGTTAGTTCTAATCAAATCATACCAAAATTGTACGATATTATTGTAAACATGGCATGAATACTTCATGAATTAAAGATACGTTGGAGACGTATCAGCATCCCCAAGCTTAATTCATGCTCGTCCTCGAGTAGGTAAATGATAAAATAAATAATTTATGAAGTGTGAATGCTAGCAAGTGCTTAAGTTTGATCGATGATAGTTTCAATCACTTTTTCTAGCATCATTATATATCATAACAGTAGCTCAACTCATAGAACTTCTCATGATCAAGTAACAAGCTATTCACATGTTAAAGTATAGATCATAAACTTTCTTGAAACTAACAAACATTGCTATTAATCATCAAACAATTGCGATTCATCTTATTTTCGGGAAGGGTCTATGTAAGAGCTTTGGTTCAGCAAACTCCACATACTCAACTATCATTTAATCTTTCACAATTGCTAACATTCATGTGATATTTATAGGTTCAAAGTTTTAATCGGTCACAGAGAAAGATAGGGGCTTATAGTTTCGCCTCCCAACCTTTCACCTCAAGGGTAATGTCAACAATAATAGTTTGTGAAAACCTACATCCAAGTGGATATATATATATATATATATATATATATATATATGGATCATCCCAACACAAAGTGCTTGCCAAAGGAATAAGTGTAAAACGGAAAGGTGATGATCACCATGACTCTTGTATAAGGGTAGAAGATAAAAGTAAAAGATAGGCCCTTCGCAGAGGGAAGCAGAGGTTGTCATGCGATCTTAATGCAAAAGAACGTCACTTTACATTGCTTCTTGTGATAAAGACCTTTATTATGCAGTCCGTCGCTTTTATTTCTTCCCTATCACAAGTTTGTATAAAGCTTATTTTCTTCGCACTAATAGATCATACATATTTAAGGAGCAATTTTTATTGCATGCACCGATGAAAACTTACTTGAAGGATCTTACTCAATCCATAGGTAGGTATGGTGGACTCTCATGGAAAAACTAGTTTAAGGGATGTTCGGAAGCACAATTAGCATTTCTACTTGGTGCAAAGAATTTGGCTAGCATGAGAGGGAAAGGAAAGCTCAACATGTTGGATGATCCAAGACAATATAACGTTTCGGATATAGGAAAACATAACCCATTAAGTTGTCTTCCTTGTCCAACATCAGCCTTTTAGCATGTCATATTTTAATGAGCTCTCACAATTACAAAAGATGTCCAAGATAGTATATGTATATGTGAAATCTCTTTTCCTTCAATATTCTTTCATGAATTGTTCAAGTGACCAATACTACGTTTGCTAACTTTCAATAAATTTACTACTTATACTTATTATGTGTGAAGTCATTACTCCCCATGGTATAAGATATTTATGATATTCAATTCATTCAACCATTTACTTATAAGATATACGTGAAGCACGTGAGTAAATGACAAACTACTCCAAAAAGATATAAATGAAGAACACTGAGTAGTCAAATAATTAACTAGCCATGGGAGGATTCTTTTTCATTCAAGATTTCAGATCCAATTATTTTATTCAAACAACAAGTAAAATTTAAAATACGCTCCAAGCAAAACACATATCATGTGACGAATAAAAATATAGCTCTGAGTAAGGTATACCGATAGTTTTGAAGACGAAAGAGGGGATGCCTTCTGGGGCATCCCCAAGCTTAGGTGCTTGAGTATTCCTTGAATATTACCTTGGGGTGCCTTGGGCATCCCCAAGCTTAGAATATTTCCACTCCTTATTCTCCTCATATCGATATCTCACTCAAAACTTGAAAACTTAATCACACAAAACTTAACGGAACTTCGTGAGATGGGTTAGTATGATAAAGAGTAAACAATTCACTTTGGTACTGTCAAAGACAAGATTCATAATTGTTATCACACAATGCCTACTGTACCATATCATTTCTACAATTTATATTGAGCAATATAAGCCACAGAAACTAGAAAACAAGCAAACTATGCAATGAAAACAGAATCTGTCAGAAACAGAATAGTTTGTAATGATCTGAACAGCAACCATACTTATGCTACTCCAAAAATTATGAAATAAATTTGTGGACGTGAGGAATTTGTCTATTAATCTTCTTCAAAAAGAATCAACTCAAAAGCACTCTTCTGTAAAAAAAATGACAGCTAATCTTGTGAGCGCAAAGTTTCTGTTTTTTACAGCAAGATCACATTAACTTTCACCCAAGTCTTCCCAAAGGTCTTACTTGGCACTTTATTGAAACAAAATTTATAAAACATGATTAGTACAGTAGCTTAATCATGTGAATACACAACAACAGTAAGGGTAAATATTGGGTTGTCTCCCAACAAGCGCTTTTCTTTAATGCCTTTTAGCTAGGCATGATGATTTCAATGATGCTCACATAAAAGATAAGAATTGAAACATAAAGAGAGCATCATGAAGAATATGATTAGCACATTTAAATCTAACCCACTTCCTATGCCTAGGTATTTTGTGAGAATTTATAGGAACAAGAATCAACTAGCATAGGAAGGCAAAACAAGTATAACTTCAAAACTTTAAGCACATAGAGAGGAAACTTGATATTATTGCAACTCCTACAAGCATATATTCCTCCCTCATCATAATTTTAAGTAGCATCATAAATGAATTCAACAATATAACATCCATAAAGCATTCTTTTCATGATCTACAAGCATGAAAATTTTACTACTCTCCACATAAGCAGAATTCTTCTCACCCTCGTGGGCCCCACGGGACTCCTCTCTGATAACTTTTTGTTCCAATATTTTTTTATATTTTCCAGAAAAATTCTCCATTGATTTTCAGCGCATTCCGAGAACTTTTATTTCTGCACAAAAACAACACCACGGTAGTCCTGTTGAAAACAATGTCAGTCTGGGTTAGTTCTAATCAAATCATATAAAACTATTGTAAACATGAATACTTCATAAATTATAGATACGTTGGAGACATATCAGGATCTTATCAATGCAACTTTGAAAAAGAAAGTTGTTGGAGAACGTAGCAGAAATTCAAAATTTTCCTACGTGTCACCAAGATCTATCTATGGAGAAACCAGCAACGAGGGGAAGGAGAGTGCATCTACATACCCTTGTAGATCGCTAAGCGGAAGCGTTCAAGAGAACGGGGTTGAAGGAGTCGTACTCGTCGTGATCCAAATCACCGGAGATCCTAGTGCCGAGAACGGACGGCACCTCTGCATTCAACACACGTACAGCCCGGTGACGTCTCCCACGCCTTGATCCAGCAAGGAGAGAGGGAGAGGTTGAGGAAGACTCCATCCAGCAGCAGCACAACGGCGTGGTGGTGATGGAGGAGCGTGGCTATCCTGCAGGGCTTCGCCAAGCACCACGGGAGAGGAGGAGTAAGAGAGGTAGGGCTGCACCAAGAGGGAGAGGTTCTCGTGTCTTGGGCAGCCCCAGACCTCAAGTATTTATAGGGGGAGGGGAGGGGGCTGCGCCCCCTCTAGGGTTCCCTCCCCAGGGGTGGCGGCAGCCCCCCAGATCCCATCTGGGTGGCGGCCAGAGGGGGAGAGAGGGGAGGCGCGCCTGGGGTGGGCCTTAGGGCCCATCTGCCCTAGGGTTTGCCCCCTCCCACTCTCCCCTGCGCCTTGGGCCCCTTATGGGGGGCGCACCAGCCCACCTGGGGCTGGTTCCCTCCCACACATGGCCCATGCAGCCCTCCGGGGTTGGTGTCCCCACTTTGTGGACCCCCGGGACCCTCCCGGTGGTCCCGGTACGTTACCGAAAAAACCCGAAACTTTTCCGGTGACCAAAACAGGACTTCCCATATATAAATCTTTACCTCCGGACCATTCCGGAACTCCTCGTGACGTCCGGGATCTCATCCGGGACTCCGAACAACATTTGGTAACCACATACAAACTTCCTTTATAACCCTAGCGTCATCGAACCTTAAGTGTGTAGACCCTACGGGTTCGGGAGACATGTAGACATGACCGAGACGTTCTCCGGTCAATAACCAACAGCGGGATCTGGATACCCATGTTGGCTCCCACATGTTCCACGATGATCTCATCGGATGAACCACGATGTCAAGGACTCAATCGATCCCGTATACAATTCCCTTTGTCTAACGGTATTATACTTGCCCGAGATTCGATCGTCGGTATACCGATACCTTGTTCAATCTCGTTACCGGCAAGTCTCTTTACTCGTTCCGTAACACATCATCCCGTGATCAACCCCTTGGTCACATTGTGCACATTATGATGATGTCCTACCGAGTGGGCCCAGAGATACCTCTCCGTTTACACGGAGTGACAAATCCCAGTCTCGATCCGTGTCAACCCAACAAACACTTTCGGAGATACCTGTAGTGCACCTTTATAGTCACCCAGTTACGTTGTGACGTTTGATACACCCAAAGCACTCCTACGGTATCCGGGAGTTACACGATCTCATGGTCTAAGGAAGAGATACTTGACATTGGAAAAGCTCTAGCAAACGAACTACACGATCTTTGTGCTATGCTTAGGATTGGGTCTTGTCCATCACATCATTCTCCTAATGATGTGATCCCGTTATCAACGACATCCAATGTCCATAGCCAGGAAACCATGACTATCTGTTGATCACAACGAGCTAGTCAACTAGAGGCTCACTAGGGACATATTATGGTCTATGTATTCACACGTGTATTACGATTTCCGGATAATACAGTTATAGCATGAATAGAAGACAATTATCATGAACAAGGAAATATAATAATACTTTTATTATTGCCTCTAGGGCATATTTCCAACAGTCTCCCACTTGCACTAGAGTCAATAATCTAGTTCACATCGCCATGTGATCAACACTCACAGGTCACATCACCATGTGACCAACATCCAAAGAGTTTACTAGTGTCATTAAACTAGTTCACATCATCATGTGATTAAGACTCAATGAGTTCTGGGGTTTGATCATGTTTTGCTTGTGAGAGAGGTTTTAGTTAACGGGTCTGCAACTTTCAGATCCGTATGTACTTCGCAAATCTCTAGGTCATTCTGTAAATGCCGCTTCCACGCTCCACTTGGAGCTATTCCAAATGGTTGCTCCACTATACGTATCCGGTTTGCTACTCAGAGTCACTCGGATAGGTGTTAAAGCTTGCATCAACGTAACCCTTTATGCCGAACTCTTTATCACCTCCATAATCGAGAAACATGTCCTTATTTACTCCAAGGACAATTTTGACCGCTGTCCAATGATCCATTCCTGGATCATTCTTGTACCCCTTGACTGACTCACGGCAAGGCACACTTCCGGTGCGGTACACAGCATAGCATACTATAGAGCCTACGTCTGAAGTATAGGGGACGACCTTCGTCCTTTCTCTCTATTCTGCCGTGATCGAGCTTAACTTCATACCTTACATCTCAGGCAAGAACTCCTTCTTTGACTGATCCATCTTGAACACCTTTAAGATCATGTCAAGGTACGTGCTCATTTGAAAGTACTATTAAGCATTTTGATCTATCTTATAGATCTTGATGCTTATTGTTCAAGTAGCCTAATCCAGGTTTTCAATTGAAAAACACTTTCCAAATAACCCTATATGCTTTCCAGAAATTCTACATCATTTCTGATCAACAATATGTCAATAACATATACTCATCAGAAATTCTATAGTGCTCCCACTCACTTCTTTGGAAATACAAGTTTCTCATAAACTTTTGTATAAACCCAAAATCCTTGATCATCTTATCAAAGTACATATTCCAACTCCGAGATGCTTACTCCAGTCCTTAGAAGGATCACTGGAGCCAGCATACCTTTTAGCATCCTTAGGATCGACAAAAACTTTTGGATTGTATCACATACAACCTTTCCTTACGAAGACTGGTAAGGAAACTCGTTTTGACATCCATCTGCCAGATTTCATAAATGCAGCTAATGCTAACATGATTCCGACGGACTTAAGCATCGCTACGGATGAGAAAATCTCATCGTAGTCAACTCCTTGAACTTGTGGAAAAAAAACTCTTCGCCACAAGTCGAGCTTCATAGATGGTGACATTTCCGTCCACATCCGTCTTCTTCTTAAAGATCCATTTATCTCAATGGCTTGCCGATCATCGGGTAAGTCCACCAAAGTTCATGCTTTGTTATGATACATGGATCCTATCTCGGATTTCATGGCTTCTAACCATTTGTCAGAATTTGGGCCCACCATCGCTTCTCCATAGCTCGTAGGTTCATTGTTGTCTAGCAACATGACCTTCAAGATAGGATTACTGTACCACTCTAAAGTAGTACGCATCCTTGTCACCCTACGAGGTACGGTAGTGACTTGATCCGAAGTTTCATGATCACTATCATAAGCTTCTACTTCTATTAGTGTAGGTGCCACAGGAACAACTTCCTGTGCCCTGCTACACACTGGTTGAAGTGATGGTTCAATAACCTCATTAAGTCTCCACCATCCTCCCACTCAACTTTTCGAGACAAACTTTTCCTCGAGAAAGGACCCGCTTCAAGAAACAATCCCTATTGCTTTCGGATCTGAATTAGGAAGTATACCCAACTGTTTTGGGTGTCCTATGAAGATGCATTTTATCCGCTCTGGGTTCGAGCTTATCAACCTGAAACTTTTTCACATAAGCATCGTAGCCCCAAACTTTTAAGAAATGACAGCTTAGGTTTCTCTAAACCATAGTTCATACGGTGTCATCTCAACGGAATTACGTGGTGCTCTATTTAAAGTGAATGTGGTTGTCTCTAATGCCTAACCCATAAACGATAGTGGTAATTCGATAAGAGACATCATGGTACACACCATATCCAATAGGGTGCAACTATCATGTTCGGACACACCATCAAACTATGGTGTTCCAGGCGGTATTAATTGTGAAACAATTTCCACAATGTCTTAATTGCGTGCCAAAGCTCGTAACTCAGATACTCATCTCTATGATCATATCATAGACATTTCATCCTCTTGTCACGATGATCTTCAACTTCACTCTGAAATTACTTGAACCATTCAATAATTCAGACTTGTGTTTCATCAAGTAAATATACTCTACATCTACTCGAATCATCTGTGAAGTGAGAACATAACGATATTCACTGCATGCCTCAGCACTCATTGGACTGCACACATCAAAATGTGTTACTTCCAACAAGTTGCTATCTTGTTCCATTTTACTGAAAAACGAGGCTTTTTAGTCATCTTGCCCATGTGGTATGATTTGCATATCTCAAGTGATTCAAAATCAAGTGAGTCCAAACGATCCATCTGCATGGAGTTTCTTCATGCATATACACCAATAGACATGGTTCGCATGTCTCAAACTTTTCAAAAACGAGTGAGTCCAAAGATCCATCAACATGGAGCTTCTTCATGCGTTTTATACCAATATGACTTACATGGCAATGCCACAAGTAAGTGGTACTATCATTACTATCTTATATCTTTTGGCATGAAAATGTGTATCACTACGATCGAGATTCAATAAACCATTCCTTTAGGTGCAAGACCATTGAAGGTATTATTCAAATAAATAGAGTAACCATTATTCTCCTTAAATGAATAACCGTATTGCGATAGACATAATCCAATCATGTCTATGCTCAACGCAAACACCAAATCTCGATGGTAGAGGGAGCGTGCGATGCTTGATCACATCAACCTTGGAAACACTTCCAACACATATCGTCAGCTCACCTTTAGCTAGTCTCCGTTTATTCCGTAGCTTTTATTTCGAGTTACTAACACTTAGCAACCAAACCAGTATCTAATACCCTGGTGCTACTAGGAGTACTAGTAAAGTACATATTAACATAATGTATATCTAATATACTTCTATCGACCTTGCCAGCCTTCTCATCTACCAAGTATCTAGGGTAATTCTGCTCCAGTGGTTGTTCCCCTTATTACAGAAGCACTTAGTCTCGGGTTTGGGTTCAACCTTGGGTTTCTTCACTAGAGCAGCAGCTGATTTGCCGTTTCATGAAGTATCCCTTCTTGCCCTTGCCCTTCTTGAAACTAGTGGTTTCACCAACCATCAACAATTGATGCTCCTTCTTGATTTCTACTTTCGCGGTGTCAAACATCGCGAATACCTCAAGGATCATCATATCTATCCCTGATATGTAATAGTTCATCACGGAGCTCTAGCAGCTTGGTGGCAATGACTTTGGAGAAACATCACTATCTCATCTGGAAGATCAACTCCCACTCGATTCAAGTGATTGTTGCACTCAGACAATCTGAGCACAAGCTCAACGATTGAGCTTTTCCCCTTTAGTTTGCAGGCTAAGAAAATCGTAGGAGGTCTCATACCTCTTGACGTGGGCACGAGCCTGAAATCTCAATTTCAGCCCTCGAAACATCTCATATGTTCCGCGACGTTTCGAAAACGTCTTTGGTGCCTCAACTCTAAACCTTTTAACTGAACCATCATGTAGTTATCAAAACGTGTATGTCCGATGTTCGCAACATCCACAAACGACGTTTGGGGTTCAGCACACTGAGCGGTGCATTAAGGACATAAGCTTTCTACTGTCCGCATAATCGCTACTGTCAACTTTCAACTATATTTTCTCTAGGAACATATCTAAACAGTGGAACTGAAGCGCGAGCTTACGACATAATTTGCAAAGATCTTTTTGACTATGTTCAGGATAATTAAGTTCATCTTATGAACTCCCACTTAGATAGACATCGCTCTGGTCATCTAAGTGATTACATGATCCGAGTCAACTAGGCCGTGTCCGATCATCACGTGAGACAGACTAGTCATCATCGGTGAACATCTTCATGTTGATCGTATCTACTATACGACTCATGCTCGACCATTCGGTCTCTGTGTTCCGAGGCCATGTCTGTACATGCTAGGCTCGTCAAGTTAACCCTAAGTGTTTCGCGTGTGTAAATCTGTCTTATGTTGGAAATATGCCCTAGAGGCAATAATAAATTGATTATCATTATATTTCCTTGTTCATGATAATCGTTTATTATCCATGCTAGAATTGTATTGATAGGAAACTCAGATACATGTGTGGATACATAGACAACACCATGTCCCTAGTAAGCCTCTAGTTGACTAGCTCGTTAATCAATAGATGGTTACGGTTTCCTGACCATGGACATTGGATGTCGTTGATAACGGGATCACATCATTAGGAGAATGATGTGATGGACAAGACCCAATCCTAAGCCTAGCACAAGATCATGTAGTTCGTATGCTAAAGCTTTTCTAATGTCAAGTATCATTTCCTTAGACCATGAGATTGTGCAACTCCCGGATACCGTAGGAGTGCTTTGGGTGTGCCAAACGTCACAACGTAACTAGGTGGCTATAAAGGTACACTACGGGTATCTCTGAAAGTGTCTGTTGGGTTGGCACGAATCGAGATTGGGATTTTTTCACTCCGTGTAAACAGAGAGGTATCTCTGGGCCCACTCGGTAGGACATCATCATAATGTGCACAATGTGACCAAGGGGTTGATCACGGGATGATGTGTTACGGAACGAGTAAAGAGACTTGCCGGTAACGAGATTGAACAAGGTATCGGTATACCGACGATCGAATCTCGGGCAAGTACCATACCGCTAGACAAAGGGAATTGTATACGGGATTGATTGAGTCCTTGACATCGTGGTTCATCCGATGAGATCATCGTGGAACATGTGGGAGCCAACATGGGTATCCAGATCCCGCTGTTGGTTATTGACCGGAGAACATCTCGGTCATGACTACATGTCTCCCGAACCCGTAGGGTCTACACACTTAAGGTTCGATGACGCTAGGGTTATAAAGGAAGTTTGTATGTGGTTACCGAATGTTGTTCGGAGTCCCGGATGAGATCCCGGACGTCACGAGGAGTTCTGGAATGGTCCGGAGGTAAAGATTTATATATAGGAAGTCCTGTTTCGACCATCGGGACAAGTTTCGGGGTCATCGGTATTGTACCGGGACCACCGGAAGGGTCCCGGGGGCCCACCGGGTGGGGCCACCTGCCCCGGGGGTCCACATGGGCTGTAGGGGGTGCGCCTTGGCCTACATGGGCCAAGGGCACCAGCCCCTAGAGGCCCATGTGCCAAGATATAGGAAAAAGGGGAGAGTCCTAAAAGGGGAAGGCACCTCCGAGGTGCCTTGGGGAGGATGGACTCCTCCCCCCCTCTTAGCCGCACCCCTTCCTTGGAGGAAGGAGCAAGGCTGCGCCTCCCCCCTCTCCCCTGCCCCTATATATAGTGGAGGGGAGGGAGGGCATCCATACCTGAGCCCTTGGCGCCTCCCTCCCTCCCGTGATACCTCCTCCTCTCCCGTAGGTGCTTGGCGAAGCCCTGCAGGATTGCCACGCTCCTCCATCACCACCACGCCGTTGTGCTGCTGCTGGATGGAGTCTTCCTCAACCTCTCCCTCTCTCCTTGCTGGATCAAGGCGTGGGAGACATCGTCGAGCTGTACGTGTGTTGAACGCGGAGGTGCCGTCCGTTCGGCACTAGGATCATCGGTGATCTGAATCACGACGAGTACGACTCCATCAACCCCGTTCACTTGAACGCTTCCGCTTAGCGATCTACAAGGGTATGTAGATGCACTCTCCTTCCCCTCGTTGCTAGTCTCTCCATAGATAGATCTTGGTGACACGTAGGAAAATTTTGAATTTCTGCTACGTTCCCCAACAGTGGCATCATGAGCTAGGTCTATTGCGTAGATTCTTTGCACGAGTAGAACACAAAGTAGTTGTGGGCGTCGATATTGTTCAATATGCTTGTCGTTACTAGTCTTATCTTGATTCGGCGGCATCGTGGGATGAAGCGGCCCGGACCAACCTTACACGTACGCTTACGTGAGACCGGTTCCACCGACAAACATGCACTAGTTGCATAAGGTGGCTGGCGGGTGTCTGTCTCTCCCACTTTAGTCGGATCGGATTCGATGAAAAGGGTCCTTATGAAGGGTAAATAGCAATTGGCATATCACGTTGTGGTTCATGCGTAGGTAAGAAACGTTCTTGCTAGAAACCCATAGCAGCCACGTAAAACATGCAAACAACAATTAGAGGACGTCTAACTTGTTTTTGCAGGGTATGCTATGTGATGTGATATGGCCAAAAAGGATGTGATGAATGATATATGTGATGTATGAGATTGATCATGTTCTTGTAATAGGAATCACGACTTGCATGTCGATGAGTATGACAACCGGCAGGAGCCATAGGAGTTGTCTTTATTTATTTGTGACCTGCGTGTCAACTTAAACGTCATGTAATTACTTTACTTTATTGCTAACCGTTAGCCATAGTAGTAGAAGTAACAGTTGGCGAGGCAACTTCATGAAGACACGATGATGGAGATCATGATGATGGAGATCATGGTGTCATGCCGGTGACGATGATGATCATGGAGCCCCGAAGATGGAGATCAAAAGGAGCAAAGTGATGATGGCCATATCATGTCACTATTTGATTGCATGTGATGTTTATCATGTTTATACATCTTATTTGCTTAGAACGACGGTAGTAAATAAGATGATCCCTTACAACAATTTCAAGAAGTGTTCTCCCCTAACTGTGCACCGTTGCGACAGTTCGTGTTTCGAAGCACCACGTGATGATCGGGTGTTAGATTCTAACGTTCACATACAACGGGTGTAAGACAGATTTACACACGCGAAACACTTAGGGTTAACTTGACGAGCCTAGCATGTACAGACATGGCCTCGAAACATGGAGACCGAAAGGTCGAACATGAGTCGTATAGAAGATACGATCAACATGAAGATGTTCACCGATGATGACTAGTCCGTCTCACGTGATGATCGGACACGGCCTAGTTTGACTCGGATCATGTAATCACTTAGATGACTAGAGGGATGTCTATCTGAGTGGGAGTTCATAAGATGAACTTAATTATCCTGAACATAGTCAAAAGGTTTTTGCAAATTATGTCGTAGCTCACGCTATAGTTCTACTGTTTAGATATGTTCCTAGAGAAAAATTAGTTGAAAGTTGATAGTAGCAATTATGCGGACTAGGTCCGTAAACTGAGGATTGTCCTCATTGCTTCATAGAAGGCGGATGTCCTTAATGCACCGCTCAGTGTGCTGAACCTCGAACGTTGTCTGTGGTTGTTGCGAACATCTGACATACACGTTTTGATAACTACGTGATAGTTCAGTTAAACGGTTTAGAGTTGAGGCACCAAAGACGTTTTTGAAACATCGCAAAACATATGAGATGTTTTGAGGGCTGAAATTGGGATTTCAGGCTCGTGCCCATGTCAAGAGGTATAAGACCTCCGATGACTTTCTTAACCTGCAAACTAAGGAGAAAAGCTCAATTGTTGAGCTTGTGCTCAGATTGTCTAAGTACAACAATCATTTGAATTGAGTGGGAGTTGATCTTCTAGATAAGACAGTGATGGTTCTCCAAAGTCATTGCCACCAAGCTGTTAGAGCTTCGTGATGAACTATAACATATCAGGGATAGATATGATGATCCTTGAGGTATTCGCGATGTTTGACACCGCGAAAGTAGAAATCAAGAAGGAGCATCAATTGTTGATGGTTGGTGAAACCACTAGTTTCAAGAAGGGCAAGGGCAAGAAGGGATACTTCATGAAACGGCAAATTAGCTGCTGCTCTAGTGAAGAAACCCAAGGTAAAACCCAAACCCGAGACTAAGTGCTTCTGTAATAAGGGGAACAACCACTAGAGCAGAATTACCCTAGATACTTGGTAGATAAGAAGGTTGGCAAGGTCGATGGAAGTATATTGGATATACATTGTGTTAATGTGTACTTTGCTAGTACTCCTAGTAGCACCAGGGTATTAGATACCGGTTCGGTTGCTAAGTGTTAGTAACTCGAAACAAAAGGCTACGGAATAAACGGAGACTAGCTAAAGGTGAGCTGACGATATGTGTTGGAAGTTTTTCCAAGCTTGATATGATCAAGCATCGCACGCTCCCTCTACCAAAGAGATTGGTGTTAAACCTAAATAATTGTTATTTGGTGTTTGCGTTGAGCATAGACATGATTGGATTACGTCTATCGCAATACAGTTATTCATTTAAGGAGACTAATGGTTACTCTGTTTATTTGAATAATACCTTCAATGGTCTTACACCTAAAATGAATGGTTTATTAAATCTCGATCGTAGTGATACACATGTTCATGCCAAAAGATAGTAATGATAGTACCACCTACTTGTGGCACTGCCACGTAAGTCATATCGGTATAAAACGCATGAAGAAGCTCCATATTGATGGATCTTTGGGCTCACTCGTTTTTGAAAAGTTTGAGACATGCGAACCATGTCTATTGGTGTATATGCATGAAGAAACTCCATGCAAATGGACCGTTTTGACTCACTTGATTTTGAATCACTTGGGACATGCAAATCATACCACATGGGCAAGATGACTGAAAAGCCTCGTTTTCAGTAAGATGGAACAAGATAGCAACTTGTTGGAAGTAACACATTTTGATGTGTGCAGTCCAATGAGTGCTGAGGCATGCAGTGAATATCTTTATGTTCTTACTTCACAGATGATTCGAGTAGATGTTGAGTATATTTACTTGATGAATGACGAGTCTGAATTATTGAAAGGTTCAAGTAATTTCAGTGTGAAGTTGAAAGATCGTCGTGACAAGAGGATAAAAGATCTATGATATGATCATAGAGATGAATATCTGAATCACGAGTTTGGCACAGAATTAAGACATTGTGGAAATTGTTTCACAACTGATACAGCCTGGAACACCATAGTGTGATGGTGTGTCCGAACATCATAGTTGCACCCTATTGGATATAATGCATACCATGATGTCTCTTATCGAACTGCCACGATAGTTTATGGGTTAGGCATTAAAGACAACCACATTCACTTTAAATAGGGCACCACGTAATTCCGATGAGATGACACCGTATGAATTATGGTTTAGAGAAATCTAAGTTGTCGTTTCTTAAAAGTTTGGGGCTGCGACGCTTATGTGAAAAAGTTTCAGGATTAAGCTCGAACCCAAAGCGGATAAAGTACATCTTCATAGGACACCCAAAACAGTTGGGTATACCTCCTAATTCAGATCCGAAAGCAATATGAATTGTTTCTAGAATTGGGTCCTTTCTCGAGGAAAGGTTTCTCTCGAAAGAATTGAGTGGGAGGATGGTGGAGACTTGATGAGGTTATTGAACCATCACTTCAACCAGTGTGTAGCGGGGCACAGGAAGTTGTTCCTGTGGCACCTACACCAATTGAAGTAGAAGCTTATGATAGTGATCATGAAACTTCAGATCAAGTGACTCCCAAACCTCGTAGGGTGACAAGGATACGTACTACTTCAGAGTGGTACAGTAATCCTGTCTTGGAAGTCATGTTGCTAGACAACAATGAACCTACGAGCTATGGAGAAGCGATGGTGGGCCCGGATTCCGATAAATGGCTCGAGGCCATGTAATCCGAGAGAGGATCCATGTATGAAAACAAAGTGTAGACTTTGGAAGAACTACTTGATGGTCGTAAGGCTGTTAGGTACATATGGATTTTGAAAGGAAGACAGACAATGATGGTAAGTGTCACCATTGAGAAAGCTCGACTTGTCATTAAGATGTTTTTCGTCAAGTTCAAGGAGTTGACTACGATGAGACTTTCTCACTCGTAGCGATGCTAAGAGTCTGTTGGAATTATATTAGAAATTACTGCATTATTTATGAAATCTTGCAGATAGGATGTCAAAACATTGTTTCCTCGACGATTATTGAGGAAAGGTTGTATGTGATACAACCGGAAGGTTTTGTCTATCCTGAAATATGCTAATAAGTATGCAAAGCTCCAGCAATCCTTCTGAGGACTGGAGTGAGCATCTCGGAGTTGGAATGTATGCTTTGATGATGATCAAAGAATTTGGGTGTATACAAAGTTTATGAGAAACTTGTATTTCCAAAGAAGTGAGTGGGAGCACTATAGAATTTCTGATGAGTATATGTTGTTGACATATTAATGATCAGAAATGACGTAGAATTTCTGGAAAGCATATAGGGTTATTTGGAAAGTGTTTTCAATGGAAAACCTGGATTAAGCTACTTGAACATTGAGCATCAAGATCTATAAGGATAGATCAAAACGCTTAATAGTACTTTCAAATGAGCACATGCCTTGACGTGATCTTGAAGGTGTTCAAGATGGATCAGTCAAAGAAGGAGTTCTTGCCTGAGTTGTAAGGTATGAATTTAAGACTTAAAGCTCGACCATGGCAGAATAGAGAGAAAGGAACGAAGGTCGTCCCCTATGCTTAAGACATAGGCTCTACAGTATGCTATGCTGTGTACCGCACCTGAAGTGTGCTTTACCATGAGTCAGTCAAGGGGTACAAGAGTGATCCAAGAATGGATCACAGGACAGCGGTCAAAGTTATCCTTAGTAACTAGTGGACTAAGGAATTTTCTCAATTATGGAGGTGGTAAAAGAGTTCGTCGTAAAGGGTTACGTCGATGCAAGCTTAACACCTATCCGGATAGCTCTGAGTAGAGATACCGGATACGTATAATGGAGCAACAATTTAGAATAGCTCCAAGTAGAACAGTTATTTGGAATAGCTCCAAATAGAACGTGGTAGCTGCATCTAGGAGATGACATAGAGATTTGTAAAGCACACACGGATCTGAAAGGTTCAGACCCGTTGACTATAACCTCTCTCACAAGCATAACATGATCAAACCCAGAACTCATCGAGTGTTAATCACATGGTAAATGTGAACTAGATTATTGACTCTAGTAAACTCTTTGGGTGTTAGTCACATGGGGATGTGACCTTGAGTGTTGATCACATATCGATGTGAACTAGATTATTGACTCTAGTGCAAGTGGGAGACTGTTGGAAATATGCCCTAGAGGCAATAATAAATTGATTATCATTATATTTCCTTGTTCATGATAATCGTTTATTATCCATGCTAGAATTGTATTGATAGGAAACTCAGATACATGTGTGGATACATAGACAACACCATGTCCCTAGTAAGCCTCTAGTTGACTAGCTCGTTAATCAATAGATGGTTACGGTTTCCTGACCATGGACATTGGATGTCGTTGATAACGGGATCACATCATTAGGAGAATGATGTGATGGACAAGACCCAATCCTAAGCCTAGCACAAGATCATGTAGTTCGTATGCTAAAGCTTTTCTAATGTCAAGTATCATTTCCTTAGACCATGAGATTGTGCAACTCCCGGATACCGTAGGAGTGCTTTGGGTGTGCCAAACGTCACAACGTAACTGGGTGGCTATAAAGGTACACTACGGGTATCTCTGAAAGTGTCTGTTGGGTTGGCACGAATCGAGATTGGGATTTTGTCACTACGTGTAAACGGAGAGGTATCTCTGGGCCCACTCGGTAGGACATCATCATAATGTGCACAATGTGACCAAGGGGTTGATCACGGGATGATGTGTTATGGAACGAGTAAAGAGACTTGCCGGTAACGAGATTGAACAAGGTATCGGTATACCGACGATCGAATCTCGGGCAAGTACCATACCGCTAGACAAAGGGAATTGTATACGGGATTGATTGAGTCCTTGACATCGTGGTTCATCCGATGAGATCATCGTGGAACATGTGGGAGCCAACATGGGTATCCAGATCCCGCTGTTGGTTATTGACCGGAGAACATCTCGGTCATGACTACATGTCTCCCGAACCCGTAGGGTCTACACACTTAAGGTTCGATGACGCTAGGGTTATAAAGGAAGTTTGTATGTGGTTACCGAATGTTGTTCGGAGTCCCGGATGAGATCCCGGACGTCACGAGGAGTTCCGGAATGGTCCGGAGGTAAAGATTTATATATAGGAAGTCCTGTTTCGGCCACCGGGACAAGTTTTGGGGTCATCGGTATTGTACCGGGACCACCGGAAGGGTCCCGGGGGCCCACCGGTTGGGGCCACCTGCCCCGGGGGTCCACATGGGCTGTAGGGGGTGCTCCTTGGCCTACATGGGCCAAGGGCACCAGCCCCTAGAGGCCCATGCGCCAAGATATAGGAAAAAGGGGAGAGTCCTAAAAGGGGAAGGCACCTCCGAGGTGCCTTGGGGAGGATGGACTCCTCCCCCCCTCTTAGCCGCACCCCTTCCTTGGAGGAAGGGGCAAGGCTGCGCCTCCCCCCTCTCCCCTGCCCCTATATATAGTGGAGGGGAGGGAGGGCATCCATACCTGAGCCCTTGGCGCCTCCCTCCCTCCCGTGACACCTCCTCCTCTCCCGTAGGTGCTTGGCGAAGTCCTGCAGGATTGCCACGCTCCTCCATCACCACCACGCCGTTGTGCTGCTGCTGGATGGAGTCTTCCTCAACCTCTCCCTCTCTCCTTGCTGGATCAAGGCGTGGGAGACATCGTCGAGCTGTACGTGTGTTGAACGCGGAGGCGCCGTCCGTTCGGCACTAGGATCATCGGTGATCTGAATCACGACGAGTACGACTCCATCAACCCCGTTCACTTGAACGCTTCCGCTTAGCGATCTACAAGGGTATGTAGATGCACTCTCCTTCCCCTCGTTGCTAGTCTCTCCATAGATAGATCTTGGTGACACGTAGGAAAATTTTGAATTTCTGCTACGTTCCCCAACATCTTACACCCGTTGTATGTGAACGTAAGAATCCATCACACCCGATCATCACGTGGTGCTTAGAAGCGACGAACTTTAGCAATGGTGCACAGTTAGGGGGGAACACTTCTTGAAATTTTTGTAAGGGATCATCTTATTTACTATCGTCGTTCTAAGTAAACAAGATGCATAAACATGATAAACATCACATGCAATCAAATAGTGACATGATATGGCCAATATCATTTTGCTCCTTTTGATCTCCATCTTCGGGGCTCCATGATCATCATCGTCACCGGCATGACACCATGATCTCCATCATCATGATCTCCATCATCGTGTCTCCATGAAGTTGTCTCGCCAACTTATTACTTCTACTACTATGGCTACCGGTTAGCAATAAAGTAAAGTAATTACATGGCATTGTTCAATGACACGCAGGTCATACAATAAATAAAGACAACTCCTATGGCTCCTGCCGGTTGTCATACTCATCGACATGCAAGTCGTGATTCCTATTACAAGAACATGATCAATCTCATACATCACATATCATTCATCACATTCTTCTTGGCCATACCACATCACATAGCATACCCTGCAAAAACAAGTTAGACGTCCTCTAATTGTTGTTGCATGTTTTACGTGGCTGCTATGGGTTTCTAGCAAGAACGTTTCTTACCTACGCAAAACCACAATGTGATATGCCAATTGCTATTTACCCTTCATAAGGACACTTTTCATCGAATCTGTTTCGACTAAAGTGGGAGAGACTGGCACCCGCTAGCCACCTTATGCACCAAGTGCATGTCAATCGGTGGAACCTGTCTCACGTAAGAGTACGTGTAAGGTCGGTCCGGGCCGCTTCATCCCACAATACCGTCGAAACAAGATTGGACTAGTAACGGTAAGCATATTGAACAAAATCAACACCCACAACTACTTTGTGTTCTACTCGTGCAAAGAATCTACGCAGTAGACTTGGCTTTGATACCACTGTTGGAGAACGTAGCAGAAATTCAAAATTTTCCTACGTGTCACCAAGATCTATCTATGGAGAAACCAGCAACGAGGGGAAGGAGAGTGCATCTACATACCCTTGTAGATCGCTAAGCGGAAGCGTTCAAGAGAACGGGGTTGAAGGAGTCGTACTCGTCGTGATCCAAATCACCGGAGATCCTAGTGCCGAACGGACGGCACCTCCGCGTTCAACACACGTACATCCCGGTGACGTCTCCCATGCCTTGATCCAGCAAGGAGAGAGGGAGAGGTTGAGGAAGACTCCATCCAGCAGCAGCACAACGGCATGGTGGTGATGGAGGAGCATGGCTATCCTGCAGGGCTTCGCCAAGCACCACGGGAGAGGAGGAGTAAGAGAGGTAGGGCTGCACCAAGAGGGAGAGGTTCGCGTGTCTTGGGCAGCCCCAGACCTCAAGTATTTATAGGGGGAAGGGAGGGGGCTGCGCCCCCTCTAGGGTTACCTCCCCAGGGGTGGCGGCAGCCCCCCAGATCCCGTCTGGGTGGCGGCCAGAGGGGGAGAGAGGGGAGGCGCGCCTGGGGTGGGCCTTAGGGCCCATCTGCCCTAGGGTTTGCCCCCTCCCACTCTCCCCTGCGCCTTGGGCCCCTTGTGGGGGGCGCACCAGCCCACCTGGGGCTGGTTCCCTCCCACACATGGCCCATGCAGCCCTCCGGGGTTGGTGGCCCCACTTGGTGGACCCCCGGGACCCTCCTGGTGGTCCCGGTACGTTACCGGAAAAACCCAAAACTTTTCCGGTGACCAAAACAGGACTTCCCATATATAAATCTTTACCTCCGGACCATTCCGGAACTCCTCGTGACGTCCGGGATCTCATCCGGGACTCCGAACAACATTTGGTAACCACATACAAACTTCCTTTATAACCCTAGCGTCATCGAACCTTAAGTGTGTAGACCCTACGGGTTCGGGAGACATGTAGACATGACCGAGACGTTCTCCGATCAATAACCAACAGCGGGATCTGGATACCCATGTTGGCTCCCACATGTTCCACGATGATATCATCGGATGAACCACGATGTCAAGGACTCAATCGATCCCGTATACAATTCCCTTTGTCTAACGGTATTATACTTGCCCGAGATTCGATCGTCGGTATACCGATACCTTGTTCAATCTCGTTACCGGCAAGTCTGTTCCGTAACACATCATCCCGTGATCAACCCCTTGGTCACATTGTGCACATTATGATGATGTCCTACCGAGTGGGACTAGAGATACCTCTCCATTTACACGGAGTGACAAATCCCAGTCTCGATCTGTGTCAACCCAACAAACACTTTCGGAGATACCTGTAGTGCACCTTTATAGTCACCCAGTTACGTTGTGACGTTTGATACGCCCAAAGCACTCCTACGGTATCCGGGAGTTACACGATCTCATGGTCTAAGGAAGAGATACTTGACATTGGAAAAGCTCTAGCAAACGAACTACACGATCTTTGTGCTATGCTTAGGATTGGGTCTTGTCCATCACATCATTCTCCTAATGATGTGATCCCGTTATCAACGACATCCGATGTCCATAGCCAGGAAACCATGACTATCTGTTGATCACAACGAGCTAGTCAACTAGAGGCTCACTAGGGACATATTATGGTCTATGTATTCACATGTGTATTACGATTTCCGGATAATACAGTTATAGCATGAATAAAAGACAATTATCATGAACAAGGAAATATAATAATACTTTTATTATTGCCTCTAGGGCATATTTCCAACAAAAGCTTCATACACTGGCATAGTATTATGGCTGGAGTTGAAACACTGAGACGTGGACATATTTGGAGAGTTGGTGATGGTGAGAAAATCAAAATGTGGGAAGATTCTTGGATCCCGTAGAGCGCATCAAGAAAGGTTACAACACCTAGAGGAAATAATTTGCTGACTAGTATCAACGATCTTATTGATCCATCAAGAGGGAACTGGAATGAACAATTGGTAAAACAAACATTCTAGAATGTTGATGCTCAAAGGATTATGGCTATCCCTCTTCCACTACATGAAATGACAGATTTTTTGGCTTGGAATTTGATAAAGACCAATGTTTTTACAGTGTGTTCGACCTATCATGCAAAATGTTGGGAGTTCCAATTAGGCCATAAGTTGGAGACTACGTCAGGAGCCTCTAACCCAACAGAAACATGGGACTTACTTTAGAACTTAACATGTCCAGTCAAGATTAAAATCATCAAAAAGGCGTTGCTAGTTGACATGGCAGGTGAAGTAATTTTGGAGCATCTGTTGTGCCTTCCAGAGAAAGATGTCTAAGTGCTTGGTCAACAAAAGTTGAAAGAAATGGTGGCAATAGCAGCCCGATACTTGTGGTATGAGCGTCATAAGTTGATACACGGAGAAGAAACACAAAACATTGCTCAAATTAATATGGCACTGAGATGTTTAGCCGCTAACTATATTATCTCATATAGTCCTAAGGCCCAAGTGAGATCAAATGCTTGATTGAAACCAAGTTTATGGCTATGGTAAGGTAAATGTTGATGCACATTTTGATGTGGACACACTTAAGGGGACGATTGGAGCAGTCATCCAAGACCATCATGGAAAGCTGATGCACAACTGCAAATGAAAAAAGTGATCTTTGCTTTGACTCATTAACGGCGGAGGCAGTTGCAGTGAAGTTTGGAATGAACCTGGCACATATAGTTGGATGCAGTAAGATCGAGGTCATCTCTGATAGTGTGGAGATTGTTGCTGCCCTAATCAATGGTTACTCTTCTTCAGTAGCTTCTGCTATCTTTGATGACTGTTATTTCATGTCGCTTGATTTTATTCATGTCATCTATGATCATTGTAATAGAGAAAGAAATCAAGTAGCTCATGAACTGGCTAGGATAGCTAGATTTTCTCCTCCAAATATCTAGATGGACAACGCCCCGGATGTGGTTATTCCTCTATTTTAAGCGATGTTATGATAACCCACAAGTGTAGGGGGTCGTTTGTAGCCTTCTTCGATAAATAAGAGTGTCGAACCCAACAAGGAGCTAAAGGCAGAACAAATATTTCCTCAAGTTCTATGGACCGCCGATACAACTCTACGCACACTTGACGTTTGCTTTACCTAAAACAAGTATGAAACTATTTTGCGAGAATAAAACTACAAGTACTTTGCGAGAATAAAACTACAAATAAATTGCAAGGTAATAAAAGTGAATAGCTTTTGTCAACAAGAAAGTCATTTGTCCATAGGCAATCGATAACAAGTACCGGTAATCATTCTTGTAATTTTATACGAGGGAGAGGCATGAGCTAACATACTTTCTCTACTTGGACCATATGCACTTATGATTGGACTCTTGGCAAGCATCCGCAACTACTAAAGATCATTAAGGTTGTGAAATCCAACCATAGCATTTAATATCAAGTCCTCTTATCCCATACGCAACAACACACCTACTCGGGTTTAAGCTTCTGTCACTCTCGCTGCAACACCCTACAGCAGGGACCCCTCACGTTTGCGCGAGATGGAGGGCACCGTAGGACAGCACCATAAATAGAATATACAATCATACCAACCTAGATCACGATTAACCCACAGGACAAAACGGATATACTCAAACATCATAGGATAGCCAAATATCATTGGGAAATAATATATGGAGTTGAGAACCATGTTTAAGTAGAGATTACAACGGGGAGAAGAGGTGTTACACCGCTGCATGGAGGGGGAGAGAGTTGGTGTTGATGGTAGCAAGATTGTTGATGTAGATCGTTGTCACGATCCTTGCCCGGCGGTGTTCCGGCGCCACCGGGAGAGAGGGGGAGAGAGCCCCCCTCCTTCTTCTTCTTCCTTGGCCTCCCCCTAGGTGGGAGGAGAGTTCCCCCTCTGGTCCATGGCCTCCATGGTGGTGGAGGGGCGAGAGCCCCTTCGAAATTGGATCTCCCTCTTTGTTCTCTTCTGTTTCGCGTTCCCCAGATCTGGCTCTTCACGGTTTCTTAAATTCCCGGAGATCCGTAACTCCGATTGCGCTGAAATTTTTACACGATTTTTTCCATAAATTATCTTTCTTGCACCAGAAGAAGGGCCCCAACCGACCTTCGAGGAGGGCACAAGATACCTGGGCACGCCAGGGGGTGCCTGGCGCGCTCTGGTGGGTTGTGGTCACTGTGGGCCCCCATTTGTGTTGATTCCATCTCCCAAAAAACATAAATATTCCAAAATAATTCTTCGTAAATTTTTATCGCGTTTGGACTTTGTTTGATATGGATTTTTTGCGAAACAAAAAACATGCAACAAACAGGAACTGACACTGGGCACTGGATCAATATGTTAGTCCAAACAAATCATATAAAATGTTGCCAAAAGTGTATAAATTAAAAGTTGTATAATATTGGCATGAAACAATAAAAAATTATAGATACGACGGAGACGTATCATGTTACGATGAATGAATAAAGGAGGTGATAATTGTGGAAAAAAATAAGATTTCAAAAAAAAAGTCCAAATATATCAGTAAATTTGAAAATTTGTTCCAAAAATCACAAAATGCTCCGTGGATTAAAAAATGTTCTTGATTTTGAAAAATTGTTTGCATGTTCACAAAAAATATTCATAGTTTTAGAAAAAATGTTTAGGAAATCAAAAAATGTTCACACATTATAAGAATGTTCATGAATTTTGAAACAATGTTCACAAAAATCAAATAAACGATCAGCAATTACAAAAAAAAGTTCATTGATTCAAGAGTGTTCACTCATTTTTTCAGGAATCTAAAACATGTTCACGCATTTCAAAAACATCTTGATGATTTTCAAAAAATGTCCGCCGATTCTGAAAATGTTCACGAGTTTAAAAAATGTCATAAAATTTAAAAATATTTACAAACTTATAAAAAATCATAATTAATGAAATGTTCAAAATTTAAAAAATTGGATGTTCATAAGTTTAACCCAAAAGATTTCCGTTGGGGCGTAACCCTCTCAGCGACGCGCCACATCGGAACCCGGGTGTGGTGGAAAATGGGCAAGGGCCGGGCCGTCACCCCTCAAGTGGCGCGCCGTATCTTGATCCGGATACGGTGGCAAGTGAGCGAGGATCGGGTCGTCGCATCCTTAGTGGCACGCTACATCGGCGCCCGGATGTAGTGGAAAATGAGCAAGGGTCTTCGCATTTGACTCGACGAGTGCGAAGGGTAAGGAAGCTAGCCGAGCCTAGGAGGATTCGCTTAGGTAGCTGGAACGTAGGGTCTCTGACAGGGAAGCTTCGGGAGCTAGTTGATGCAGCGGTGAGGAGAGGTGTTGATATCCTTTGCGTCCAAGAAACCAAATGGAGAGGACAGAAGGCGAAGGAGGTGGAGGATACCGGCTTCAAGCTGTGGTACACAGGGACGGCTGCAAATAGAAATGGCGTAGGCATCTTGATCAACAAGAGCCTCAAGTATGGAGTGGTAGATGTCAAGAGACGTGGGGACCGGATTATCCTGGTCAAGCTGGTAGTTGAGGACTTGGTTCTCAATGTTTTCAGCGCGTATGCCCCGCAAGTAGGCCACAATGAGAACACCAAGAGGGAGTTCTGGGAAGGCTTGGAAGACATGGTTAGGAGTGTACCGATTGGTGAGAAGCTCTTCATAGGAGGAGACCTCAATGGCCACGTGGGCACATCTAACACAGGTTTTGAAGGGGCGCATGGGGGCTTTGGCTATGGCATCAGGAATCAAGAAGGAGAAGATTTCTTAAGCTTTGCTCTAGCCTACAACATGATTGTAGCTAACACCCTCTTTAGAAAGAGAGAATCACATCTGGTGACTTTTAGTAGTGGCCAACACTCTAGCCAGATTGATTTCATCCTCTCGAGAAGAGAAGATAGGCGTGCGTGCCTAGACTGTAAGGTGATACCTGGAGAGAGTGTTGTACCCCAGCATAAGATGGTGGTTGCTGACTTTCGCTTTCGGATTCGTGTCCAGCGGGATAAGCGTGCCAAAGTCGCTAGAACGAAGTGGTGGAAGCTCAAGGGGGAGGTAGCTCAGGTGTTCAAGGAAAGGGTAATTAAGGAGGGCCCTTGGGAGGAAGGAGGGGATGCGGACAATGTGTGGATGAAGATGGCGACTTGCATTCGTAAGGTGGCCTCGGAGGAGTTTGGAGTGTCCAGGGGAAGGAGAAGCGAAGATAAGGATACCTGGTGGTGGAATGATGATGTCCAGAAGGCGATTAAAGAGAAGAAAGATTGCTTCAGACGCCTATACCTGGATAGGAGTGCAGACAACATAGAGAAGTACAAGATGGCGAAGAAGGCCGCAAAGTGAGCTGTTGGTGAAGCAAGGGGTCGGGCATATGAGGACCTCTACCAACGGTTAGGCACGAAGGAAGGTGAAAGGGACATCTATAAGATGGCTAAGATCCGGGAGAGGAAGACGAGGGATATTGGCCAAGTCAAATGCATCAAGGACGGAGCAGGCCAACTCTTGGTGAAGGACGAGGAGATTAGGCATAGATGGCGGGAGTACTTCGACAAGCTGTTCAATGGGGAGAATGAGAGTTCTACCATTGAACTGGACGACTCCTTTGATGAGACCAGCATGCGTTTTGTGCGGCGCATCCAGGAGTCTGAGGTGAAGGAGGCTTTAAAAAGGATGAAAGGAGGCAAGGCGATGGGCCCTGATTGTATCCCCATTGAGGTGTGGAAAGGTCTCGGGGACATAGCGATAGCATGGCTAACCAAACTTTTCAACCTCATTTTTCAGGCAAACAAGATGCCAGAAGAATGGAGACGGAGTATATTAGTACCAATCTTCAAGAACAAGGGGGATGTTCAGAGTTGTACTAATTACCGTGGAATTAAGCTGATGAGCCATACAATGAAGCTATGGGAGAGAGTCATTGAGCACCGCTTAAGAAGAATGACAAGCGTGACCAAAAATCAGTTTGGTTTCATGCCTGGGAGGTCGACCATGGAAGCCATTTTCTTGGTACGACAACTTATGGAGAGATATAGGGAGCAAAGGAAGGACTTGCATATGGTGTTCATTGACTTGGAGAAGGCCTATGATAAGATACCGCGGAATGTCATGTGGTGGGCCTTGGAGAAACACAAAGTTCCAGCAAAGTACATTACCCTCATCAAGGACATGTACGATAATGCTGTGACAAGTGTTCGAACAAGTGATGTCGACACCGGTGACTTCCCGATTAAGATAGGACTGCATCAGGGGTCAGCCTTGAGCCCTTATCTTTTTGCATTGGTGATGGATGAGGTCACAAGGGATATACAAGGAGATATCCCATGGTGTATGCTCTTTGCGGATGATGTGGTGCTAGTTGACGATAGTCGGACGGGGGTAAATAGGAAGTTAGAGTTATGGAGACAAACCTTGGAATCGGAAGGGTTTAGGCTTAGTAGAACTAAAACCGAGTACATGATGTGCGGTTTCAGTACTACTAGGTGTGAGGAGGAGGAGGTTAGCCTTGATGGCCAGGTGGTACCTCGGAAGGACACCTTTCGGTATTTGGGGTCAATGTTGCAGGAGGATGGGGGTATTGATGAAGATGTGAACCATCGAATCAAAGCCGGATGGATGAAGTGGCGCCAAGCTTCTGGCATTCTCTGTGACAAGAGAGTACCACAAAAGCTAAAAGGCAAGTTCTACAGGACGGTGGTTCGACCCGCAATGTTGTATGGCGCGGAGTGTTGGCCGACTAAAAGGCGATATGTTCAACAGTTAGGTGTGGCGGAGATGTGTATGTTGAGATGGATGTGTGGCCACACGAGGAAGGATCGAGTCCGGAATGATGATATACGAGATAGAGTTGGGGTAGCACCAATTGAGGAGAAGCTTGTCCAACATCGTCTGAGATGGTTTGGGCATATTCAGCGCAGGCCTCCAGAAGCTCCAGTGCATAGCGGACGGCTAAAGCGTGCGGAGAATGTCAAGAGAGGGCGGGGTCGACCGAATTTGACATGGGAGGAGTCCGTTAAGAGAGACCTGAAGGATTGGAGTATCGACAAAGAGCGAGCTATGGACAGGGGTGCGTGGAAGCTTGCTATCCATGTGCCAGAGCCATGAGTTGGTTGCGAGATCTTACGAGTTTCACCTCTAGCCTACCCCAACTTGTTTGGGACTAAAGGCTTTGTTATTGTTGTTTTTGTTGTTGTTGGATGTTCATAAGTTCCAATAATGTTCATAATTCATGTATCTGTATAAAATGTTCACGAGTTTGAAAAATGTTGGCAAATTTGTAAAAAGTGTTCACAAATTTGAGAAATGTCATGATTTCGAAAAATGTTCATGAATTTGTTTTAAAAAAATGTTCATGATTTCAAAACATGTTCACAAACTTGAAAGAAGGAAAGAAAAGTAAAAGGAAGAAAAAGAAAAGTAAAAGGAAGAAAAAGAAAGAAAAACCTGAAAGGAAAACAAAAAACCGGTTTAGAGAAGGTTCTAGAACCTTCCCCAAACCCGTGGTGATAAAACACTGTATCGTGCCGGCCCAAACACGATCTGGCATTGCAGGGGGTATGCGCGATGGGAAAACATGGCACCTGCACGCGCTAAGCGGTCCATCTCACACCTTTTTGTTCTGGCTTAATGCGCAAAAAATAGGTGCTGGAGAGATTTGATCCCTTGACCAGTAGGGCAAAACAAACTTTTTTTCAAAACTAGTGAACTTTTTTCAAATTCGATGAACTACTTTTCAAATTCGGTGAACTTTTTTCAAAATACAATGAACAATTTTTTTTCAAAATCGATGAACTTTTATCAAATCCAATGAACTTTTTTCCTTTTAGATGAACTTTTTAACAAAACCATGAACTCTTTGGAAATCCATGAACTGGTTTCGAAATTTAACGAACTGTTCTTATTTAGGAAAAATGATATTTTTCATATAATTTTCAAACTCAAAAATCTCAGTGGTATAGTTATGGCTGAGTAATAAATAGCACGGTTGCATTAGTTCTAAAGCTGTTCACGTTGGTATTTGTTCACTAGCGCTCTAAGTTGTAGTGGTTAAGCTAAGCAATTACAGGCAATTGTGGCGCGAGACTAATATCTCGTTCTGCCAATTTTTTGCGTGTTTTTTTGAACAAATATGTTCCTGGGCCAAGCATAGAAACGGCCCAGAGAGGGCGCGCTGTAGGCGCCACTTCCACGTTCGGGCGCCTACAGCGCTGAACAGGAGCTCGCCGCCTGTCTCACCGAACAGGGTCTCTCTTGCTATAAACGAGACAGAGTGGAAGCCTCACGTCGGGGAAGCCCTAGATGGTCCGGCCCAGCTGCGCGGGAGGCTACAACCTCTTTTTCGGTTTTTCTTTATGTTTTACAATTTCTGTTTTCCTTTTTGCTTTATTATTTACTTTTGTTTATACTTTAAAAATATTTTAAATATACATCACAAGAAAAACAGATAAAAACATTTGAAAATGTTGACCAAGCATTTGAAATATGTTTAATGTGTATAGACAAAATGTTTATCACGTATACAAAAAATGTATAAAAAATTGATCATGTATACGAAAAATATAAATCAAGCATTTGAAAAGTATTTCAAAAATGTTAATCAAGCATTTGGAAAAATTTAAATGTGTATGGAAAAAATAACAACCATGTATTAAAAAAATGATGAATTTTTTTATCATGTATATGAAAAATGTTAATCAAGCGTTTCAAAAAATGTTGAACAAGTATTGGAAAAAAAGTTAATCAGGCATTCGGAAATGTTAAAAATGTATAGAAATAATGTTGACCAAGTGTTAATTTTTTTGAAATTTGTTTACCATATATATAAAAATGTTAATCAAGCATTTGGAAACATTTTTTCGAGAATGAAGAACATTGTTTTGTATTTGTGAACAAATATTAATAACAAGATACTTTTTTGAGCTTCTAAACATTTTTAGAATTTTAGAAAAGAATTTGAAATTTTGAAGAACAAAAAGAAAATAAAACAACAAGAAAAAGGAATTGAAAAATGAAATAAACAAACAGAAAAACAAAGAAAAAAAAGGAAAAAAGAAACAGAAAAAAGTAGTGAAAAAACTGGTTCCAGAAGCTTCTAGAAGGTTCCCAAAACCGGTCAGGAACCTTCCAGAATGTTCCCAAAACCGGACACTGTGCAAAATCTCATAATTGGGCCGACCCATCTTGATAGCTAGCACGCTCGCCTCTGTGCGAAGCAGCGTCAACTTGACGCAATGAGCGTCCGTTAGGATTTTCCCTCCTACAGCGCCGAACAGGAGCTCGCCGCCTGTCTCACCGAACAGGGTCTCGCTTGCTATAAACGAGACAGAGTGGAAGCCTCGCGTTGGGGAAGCCCTAGATGGTCCGGCCCAGCTGCGCGGAAGGCTACAACCTCTTTTTCGGTTTTTCTTTATGTTTTTCAATTTCTGTTTTCTTTTTTGCTTTAGTTTTTACTTTTGCTATACTTTAAAAATATTCTAAATATACATCACAAGAAAAACAGATAAAAACATTTGAAAATGTTGACCAAGCATTTGAAAAATGTTTAATGTGTATAGACAAAGTGTTTATCACGTATACGAAAAATGTATAAAAAATTGATCATGTATATGAAAAATGTAAATCAAGCATTTGAAAAACATTTGAAAAGTATTTGAAAAATGGTATCAAGCATTTGAAAAAATTTAAATATGTATGGAAAAATGGCAACCATGTATTAAAAAAATGATGAATTTTTTTATCAGGTATATGAAAAAATGTTAATCAAGCGTTTCAAAAAATGTTGAACAAGTATTTGAAAAACAATTTAATCGGGCATATGGAAATGTTAAAAATGTATAGAAAAATTGTTGACCATGTGTTCATTTTTTTGAAATTTGTTTACCATGTATATAAAAATATTAATCAAGCATTTGGAAAAAATGTTTAACACGCATTCGAAAAAATTTAGGCAAGCATTTGAAGTTCTTAAAATGTGTATAGAAAATATGTTAACCACGTTTTATAAAATGATGAACTTTCTATCATGTACATAAAAATGTTAATCAAGCACAAAAATGTTGATCGAGCATTTGGAAAATGTTAAATATGTATAGAAAATAGGTTGGCCATGTATTATAAAAATGTTAAACTTGTATTTGAAATGTTAATCAAGAATGTTCTTTTAAAAGTGTTAAATATGTATTAAAAATGTTGACCATGTATTAAAAATATTAATATTTTATTTAAATTTTGTATCTTGTGTATTAGATTTTTTTTCTTGATGGATATGAAAAGTGTAGAATGAAAACCAAAAGAGAAAAAAACAGAAAGAAACAATGAAAACCAAAAAATTTACCAAAAAAGACAATTTCTTTTTAAAATAAGACAAAAGAAACAAGTGCAAAAATTATGGAAAATAGTGAAAGTGATAAATAAATAAAGAAAAAACTAAAACAATTAAAACCACGAAAACCAAAGAAAACAATAGATAGAAGAATGAAAAGAAAAGAAAACAGAGGAGAAACGCAAATAGGTGAAAAACAAAGAGAAAAGGAAAAGAAAGAAGAAGTAGTGAAACCGAGAAGAAAGGAAGAAAAATATAAAAATATCGGGAAACTATTGAGAAAACAGACATATCCGAAAAAATCTAGCAAAACCAGCGAAGGAAGCTCAGCCAGCCCAGCGAATGAGCGAACGAAGCACGACGAGCAATCGCGAATAGAAAAAACTGGGTCGGCCCGATAACTTCTTCGTAGAGGAAAGATATTCAGGGAGACAGAATAGTCTTGCTTAAAGCGAGAAATAGTCGCCGCGCTCCCCTTTTCACTCTCACAAAATCTAAATTATCTTCCCGTTTACCAGCGTGACGGAGAGGTTCGCGTGGCAGAGCCAGGAGGTTGGCCCGATGAGGTGACGGCGCAATGATGCCAGGCCAGAATCCTTGAGGCGATAATGCCGGATCCCAGGCCAGCCAACGTGACAGAGCAAGTCGAGGTGGGGGGGCGAGGAGGTCGGGCCGACAAGGTGATGATGTGGTGCGGTCGATGTTGCTCCAAACAAGTGATAGCGCGACGACTTAGGCATATGTTGAAATCCATGAGGCGACGGGCATGGTGATGTCGAATTCCAAGCCGGCCAGTCGAGGTGATGATGCGACGTGGTTGACATTAGCATGACGAAGTGACCGTGCAGAGATGCGTTTGTTGAGGTGTCAAAAAATGTTCTGTTTTCATTATATTTTTAAAAGTTAAAAATATGTTCATGTTTCCGAAAAATGTCTGTGCTGTTAAAACATTGTTTGGAATTTCAATTTTTGGTTTCATTATAAAAATTGTTCACAGATAAAAGATGATCTCATTTTTTGAAAAACGTTTGAGAATTTCAAAAAATGTTTGGGTTAAAAAACCTCTCTCTGTCTCTTAAAAAAGTTGGCATTTTCAAAATGTTCTCGTTTTTTCTATAGCTGATTTTTATTTTTCATAAAAAATCGAATCAAAAATTTCGATGTTGCTTCAAGAAAACGAACGATATTTTTTTTGGAAAACCGCTGATACAGCAAGTGTGCAGAACGCTACAGTGAATCGTTGCTACAGAACGGACCCCGTTGGTACAGTCCTTTGTAAATGGGCCGGACCAACCGTTGGTGCGTTGGGGCTCTGTTGGGACGCTGAGAGCGTCATATAGGGCCTCCCCCCTTGCCACCCTCACAAAATCTCGCGCTGTTTTCCCGTTCACCTACCTTCCCGTCCCCTTGCCCTTTCCGTTTCCCGCCTCCCCCAACCGCATAGAATGGCCGGCTCCGGCGGCTCTCCCGACGCCGACGATCCCAATTGCGGCGGAGATGGGGCTGAGCCCTCCAGCACTCCTCAAGAATCCGACGACCGCTACTCCGCGCCCGCCTCCCCTCTCAGTACTCGCCCGTCCGGTCAGCCCCCGGGGACTTCGGTCGTCGCCAACGAGGGCTCCACCTCGTCCTCTGCCTGGGGATCTGATGACGACGACGAGCCCGCAGACAGATACAAGAACCCGGCCTCCGCTTCCTTCCTCTTGGGACCGTCGAGCTGCACCATGGGAGCGTCCTCCTCCTCCTCCTCCTCGGACAGCTGGATTGGCAGCGACCGTACGTGCGGCGGCGCCTCGACCTCCAGCTCTCTGGACGCCTCCAACTACAGGGATCTCTACAGGGATCCACCCTCTGACTGGATGTATAATCAGGTATTGCAAGAAATCCAATGCATTCTTGATTTGGGAATTTGCAAGAAGCCTAGTACGTTCTCGATTTGGGAATCATTTCTGTGGATGTTTTGACCAAGAAAGATTGATCTTGGACTTGTGTGTTTGAATCTTTGATTATGGTTGCAATTTTAACAGTGCACAGGCTTGGAAAGATTCACGGATTTAGGTTCTTGTAGGTGTCCATGCTTAGAAAGATTCGTCAATTTTGATTTTCTGCATCGTCGTATACTTGTCTAATACCCTGCAGATATACAACCTACTGTCTCTTAGATAACAAAAGAAATGTGAGAGTTGATAGCAAATATTATGCTTTCCCTACTTTCTTGCTAACTCTGTTGGGGATGCCAATGATTTACATGGTCGGTCTTCTGCAAGGCTTGTAAAATCATAGCACTGTTAAAGTCCTATATGATTGCCTCTTTCAGACATAAGCTGGAAAATAAATTAAAATTTACTCCCTAGCTTGGAAAACAATCTTATATTGTGGGGCGGAGGGAGTATATCTTGCTTCTGCGCCTCTTTATATTCCATATTGAAATTTCCCACAAAAAAAATCCATATTGAAATTTGCGTGCTTCTGTGTGTGGAGTTGTGTTATCCATGAAAAGTTTTGACTTTGCTCGAGCAAACCCATGACTTCTATCTCTGCATCCTTTTTCTTGGAAGTGTACATAGCGCGGGTCGTCTTTAAAGTGTAGCAATTGTACTAATGCTAAATGGCATTTGTTCATAGTCACTTCTTATGGATTTCACATTTAGCAGTCCATGTTATCTTTTGGCTTTATATGAATTTAGCATTATAAATTAGCCAAGTGTAGAAAAATAGAATATTGGCATAGATAGGCAGTAACAGAAACATGAATAGTCTGCACCCTTTTCTTTTCAAAAAGGGGGCAATTCCCCGGCCCTATGAAAATGTCTGTATCTGTGAAGGTCTAGCTGAGAATTTTGTTTGTCACAAATCTTGCTAATTTAGATGTCAGATATTTATTATCCAAACTTTTTAGAATTCCATATAAACTTAATATGAATCGTATCACCAATTTCCTTGTTAAATATTACATTTGTTGCCCAGTTATGCAATGGCTACTTTTTTTTTGTTGCATTTTTACAAAGCCGATGTTTACAATCGACTCTTAGGTATCAAATAACAGATACTGTTATCAGATGCTACTCTACAATGATTTGCTTACTTTCTTCGTGAACCCTCTTCTATGCTTGAAATACTTAGTGCTCTTGAAGTCCCATATGCTTGGCTCTTTTAGGTATAAGGTGAAATTTTTTGTTGGCTGTATAAAATTCACCATCTCGTAGATGTCAAAACAAAATGTGAGTCCACACCAGATATTATAAGTTCAGCTACGCTTGGTGGTTTCTGTAATTTCTTGCTTAGTCCATTGGGGATGTCAATGGTGCTTCTTCATTTACATGACCAGTCTTGTTTTCTTCAACTTCAAGGCTTGTAAAATCTTAGGGCTGTTAAAGTCCCACATGATCGCCTCTTTCAGGCATAAGGTGGAAAAAATTAAAAAAATTGTCTTGCTTCTGCACCCCTGTATATTCCATACTGAAATGTGTGTACTTCTATCGTCGAGTTGTGTGTTATTAATGAATAGTTTCGCTTTGCTCAAACATAAGTTTGTAGCACACCAATATTTACAGTTCTTCGCTTTCTCAAGTTTCCGCTTTTCTTATAAAAGTGTTGGGTTTCCTACAGCCAAGGCCGCAAATGTAAACAGTGACTACAATCCAACTCAGATTGAAACTAGGCATCCTGCAAACTGTTCACAATTCTTCTGTAAATAAAACAAAAGTTTACGTTTGTTTTGTTTTCAGATTCTGGAAGCTCCTTTCTGGAGTCATGAGGCATCTGATGCTGTGAGGGCTTCATGGAGAGACGAGTACGAGGCTTGTGATGATGTAAGGGTTGCTTTTCAAATGCTTAGTTTAATTAACTATGCTTCGACATTCCTTTCTTAACCTCTCTGTACCTTCAGTTGTCTATGGTTTTGCAGACATCACAAAATGGCTGCGAAAAAATTCTTCAAAAGGTTAACTTTAATAGGATATTATCTTATTTTATCATTGAGGCTAGAGATTTCAATTTGGGAAATAACATTGGTTTTACTAATTGAAATCTTGTTTCGGTGCAGGAACCTTTATCATCTCTACCGCATGAGTTTGAAAATGAAATTATGAAAGATAAGGCAAAAGTAATATGACTTGTGAGCTGTTATATTTCTACTTGATTCGTGTCCTCACTTGTTTGTTATATATTCTCATATATTGTGTGCGATTCTGCAGAAGCTTTCGGCTAATTACTCTGAATATCGGAAAGTACCTGGAGACGGGAGTTGCTTTTACAGATCGTTCATATACTCATACCTGGTACACTAGTATCTTGTTGCTAAATTTCTTCCAGTTCTGCACCTTAAAGTTCTTGGTGCTTGGTGATGCTTACATTTTGTCCTTTGGGTCTATAGGAGCAGCTTGTGAACGTATCTCATGAGGAGGAGCTACGTTTACTTGGTGCACTTGAACCTATGTGGGAGAAATTCCAAAAGCTTCATTTGCCTGGTTCATATTCAGATCTTCATGATGTAAGGCTTCCTGCATTGTTTCATCCACCAATTTTTTAGTTTTGAACCGCCAAGTGCACTTAAGTTATATATTAATAATATTGTAATTCGTCCAGGCTTTTGCGGGCTTCATACTGGAATGTATGGAACAAAAACAAAAACTGTCAGTAAGGTGGGTTTGCATTAACATTTTCGCAACAATAAACTGTGTTGCGTACTTATGTTATAAATTTTGTTGCAGTGGCTATCAAGAGTGGCTTTTCCAGGAGAGTCAAAATGAGCAGAAGTTTGCGAACAGTGAGAATATACAACAATTTTCTTAGTTATCTTGCCAACTTATTCTAATTTTCTGACTCCAACTATTTTTATTTTGTGTTTAGTACTTTTGTATCTTCGACTTGTGACAGCTATTGAGATATGCACTGAGGTTGAAACTTTTAAGCCATACATAAGAGAACTTGGTCAAGGAATGGCCGATGCAATAGGGGTGAGTATTTCCTTTAGATGATGCAGTAATCTTCTATGCATAATTGAGTGTCATATGTACATTAGAAGCAAATGGTATTGCCTTTCTTGTCTGCTAGTTATGATTTGTCTGTGTGATGGAACTGCATAGTAGGAGCTGAATTTCATCATAATACTTGTACCAGCAACTGGAATTTTATGGAAAGGAAATGATGTGAAATCCTCACTGTCAGACGCCTTATGTGTTTTTGAATTGCAGTACTGCCGCCGGAAGGTTCTCCCAGTGTACAGAGATGCAGATCAAGTGAATCTCATTGCGCTCACCCATGTCCTACAGGTGCCACTCCGAGTTGTTAACGTTGACGTTGCACCGATTGAGGAGCCTAACATCCACATCATCTACGAGTCACCAGATTCCACGGTTCCTACTGTGACACTACTGTATAGACCAGGGCATTATGATATCATCTACGAGAAGTCATAGCTGTAGATTGTAGTAACAGATATCATATGACATGTCGCAGGAGAGTTGCTAGCCGCGTTGCGATATACTGTATAAATAACTCTTGTTGTGTACATCAGCTGCACATATGCACTATTACTCTTTTCCTTCCTTATATATGTGGGGTGAAAAACTACAGGAAATTGCATTGTGACCTCTTTCCTGTATTTTGGCTATTCCCTAAAAATATCACTAGACTATGACCTCTTTCCAAAATGCCACTCAGTTCTCTAATATTCCCAAAAAGCACTTCCATTTGTTCTCAGCACATTGTGCTAGTCAACTCTGGACACGGATCCACGATCCATTGGTTGTTTGAGCCAATTATGTTAGCCTGATCCTTGTAGGAAACCAATTATGTCAGTCTGATGCCGTTATGATGTTGTGATAATTCTGCTTTGTATGCCATTTAATCGTTGTTAAAATTTATGTCGTAAATTTAGGCAAATTGCTGCCAAAACTTCTGCTGGAAACAAGCACTACATTTTTCTTTTTATGGTGGGGGTGAAGAGGTGAACAAGTGATGGCAAAGCGTATGCTCGGTTAATGACCAAAACCAATGCTATTGTTTTTTTCTCATGACCCAAACATTAGTCTTGCTTGGGTTGGCCATGCCTGTGCTCTTTATACAACGTCAGTAAAGTTTGCTTGCCAATATTGATCAAAACATGGGCAACTAAACACATGACATCAAATCGAGTTATGTTTCATTGTGTGAAAGGTTAAGGAAAAAAATGTTTCTTAGACTCCGTTAGCTTTCTGTCAATAGAGATGATAAACTGAGATCGGGAAGGAGAAAAAAGGCGACAAACAGTAAACACGGCAGTAATCTATTTTTCCCTCCGTAAAGAAATAGAAAACCGTTTAGATCTCTTCTAGTCCCTCCGTAAAGAAATACTCCCTCCGTTCCTAAATACTTGTCTTTCTAGACATTTCAAATGACTACTACATACGGATGTATGTAGACATATTTTAGAGTGTAGATTCACTCATTTTGCTCCGTATGTAGGCACTTGTTGAAATGCCTAGAAAGACAACTATTTAGGAACGGAGGGAGTATAAGAGATTTTCTTTACAAGGGAGTACTTGTGCATATATACTCGTAACAGTTAATAATTCACCCTTGAAAAAAGACTAACCATCATTCAAATTAAAAAAAAATATCATTCAACATATCTCAACAAAAAAAGAAGCTAATCGCTGAACATATCCTCGTCCCACGCGGTGCTCCGCCTCTCCCTGAGCCTCTTCAGATACACGGCCATAAACCTCCAAATGAACTCATCATGCCCGCGACAGAAGGCGGACAACTCCTTGACGCCACGGCGTGCCAGGGCTTCGGCTTCAACGTGCCGGGACAGAGCGGCCAGAGCCCTGATGTACATCACGTACGCATGGGGGTCCATGGGAAAGGTCGCGAGGAGCGCCTCGCCGACGGCGCGGACACGCTCCACCCCGCCGCCATTGTTGATCTCGAACTCCAAGTAATCCCACCAGCCGTCCTTGGACCTGAGGAAGCCGCCTCCCTGGGCCTGCGCCCACCGCGCCCACCGCTGGAGCACGCGCCGCTGGCTGTCGACGTCGCCGAACTCGCGCTCCCTCCAGAACCAGTCCCACATGTGCATCTCTCCATCGGGAAGTGCGGCGAGAAGTCGCTCGTAGACGGCGCGGGCGGCCTCGATTCCGCCGCCCTCCTCCAGCTCGAACTTGACGAAGCGGCCCCACAGCTCGCCGTTCCCCGGGTCGGCCGCCGTGCCAGACTCGAATTCCGCTCGCTTCGCCTCAGCGGACATCGCTGTGATCGCTTGATCTGCCATTGGTTTGGTGTGTCTCGTCTAGTCGATCGGTTGTCTGACCCTTGTTTGTGCGATTTTCCTGTATGGCACGTCGTTGCTATTTATATGTTGAAGGTTTCCAGCTGTAGGCGGCGTCCAGTTCCAAATCAGATCGGGTTCGTGGGGCTACGTGCGACTCGGATTTGATTTCCAGCGTCCTTTGTCGGGTCGGATGCTCTCTCACTTTTTTTTTAAACCGCCATCAAGGCATCTTATTGCTGATTAAGCGGTACAAATTCTGATTGCACTTGGCCAATCAAGAACGCAGGGATTACATCAAATGAGGAGCTGCAGCACTCCATATTCAGTGCTTCCTTTGCACACAGATGAGCCGCAAAGTTCGCACTACGATTAGAGAACACTAAAGAAAATCCCTGAAAGTTTGAGAGATACGTCTTCATCTCTCTGAAGATATGTCCGGCCTTGGATCGGTCTTGCCCCGCCTCCCATGCCGTAGCAATCATCTGGCAGTCTGTCTCTGGTATTACCTTTTGGTAGCCCTTCTCCATAGCCATTCGCAAGCCATCTCGGCATGCCAATGATTCAATAGTAAATGGATCTGATACCGAAAAAGGCTTTCGCCCCGCTTTATAGATAAAGCAAACCGCCACAAGACATACAGCCACAACAGGTCCAAACACACACACCCAAGTACCACACCAAAGTCATAAGGTTCTGCTGAGGGCACAGCTCAACAAGCCCAAAGAAAGAGAAAAAACAGAGCGAGACCCGCGCAGGGGATCTAGTCAGGCTCCGGCGGCGGCGGCGGCGATAGGCGGACGGCCATCGAGCGAAGATCGGCGATGAAGGCAAAGATGGCGTCGCGCTCCAGGGGACGGCTAAGCGGCCGCCAAAGCTGCAGGAAACCCGAGAATTTGTAGAGAGCGTCAGTAGCACGACGAAGAGGGGTACGCTCGATCACAAGCTTATTGCGAACAGTCCAAAGAGTCCAGGCAAGGACCCCAACCTCCAGCCACCTAATGTGGCGAGAGGACGAGGGGGACGATTGGAGTTCAGCAAATAAGTCGGGGAAGTTGGTGTGAGTCCAACTCCCCCCGACAATCTCGCGAAAACAGCTCCAGAGGAACCGGGCGGAGGCGCAAGCGAAGAAGATGTGGTTGGAGTCCTCAGGGACGGCACAGAGGGGGCAGATGCCAGTGCCCGGGCCATTACACTTGCGGACCTCCACACCGGAAGGGATCCGTCCACGGATCCACTGCCACATGAAGATGCGGATCTTCAGTGGGAGACGGACGGACCACACCATCGAGAGGGGGGGGGGGAGCGGAGGAGGGGGCAATGGCCATGTAGAGCGATTTGGTAGAGAACTGGCCCGACGGCTCCAAGTGCCAACGCACACGGTCTTGGGCTCCATCCACCAACGGCTCATGCAGAGCGACGCAATCAAGCAGCTCACGCCAGGCGGCGGATTCCGCAGGCCCAAATGGCCGACGGAAAGCGAGGCGCCCTAAGTCAATAAGGGCCCTATCAACAGAAATCATGGGGTCGACAGAGATAGAGAAGAGGATGGGGAAGCGAGCCGCAAAGGGGGAGTCGCCGGCCCATCGGTCAAACCAGAAGAGCGTCGAGAGGCCGGACCCTACCGAGATAGAGGTACCAATGCGGAGCACAGGGAGAAGCTGGACGAGGGACTGCCAGAACTGAGAACCTCCCGACCTCTGGCAGAAGGCAAGGGGTTGGCCGCGCAGGTATTTATTCCAGATAATGTCCAGCCAGAGGCCACCATGACCCTGCGAGATGCGCCACAGCCACCGGGATAGGAGGGCAATATTCATCCGCTTAGAGCACATGATTCCCAATCCACCCTGCTCCCTAGGCTTGCAGATGTTAGGCCAGCTGACCATGTGATACTTCTGCTTGTCGTGCTCGCCAGCCCAATAGAAGCGGGACTGGATTTTGGCGATCTCCTTATGGAGAGATTCGTGGAGGCTGTAGAAACTCATAAGAAATAAGAGGAGGCTGGAGAGGGAGGAGTTGACAAGAATAGTCCGGGCCGCCTTGGAAAGCCACCTCCCCTGCCAGGGCTCGCATCTAGTCTGGAGCTTGGTCACGGAGGGGCGAAGATCGGCGGCCAAGAGGCGCGAGTCACTGATGGGCGTCCCAAGGTAGGTAGTGGGTAACGAGCCCAGGCGGCAATTGAGTCTATTGGCAATGGCCACTGACTCAGCGGGAGAGTATCCCATCACCATAACATCGCTCTTATCAAAGTTGATCTTGAGGCCCGACATCTGTTGAAAACAAAGGAGGAGGAACTTGAGGTTGGTGATGTCCATCTCCGAGCCTTCGACCATGATGATTGTGTCATCGGCATACTGGAGGATGGAGATCCCCGAGCCCCCGGAGAGATGGGGGGTAATACCACGGAGGTGGCCCGCGGCTTTAGCCTTATCTAGAATGGAGGCCAAAGCGTCCACGACCATATTGAAGAGGAACGGGGAGAAGGGGTCGCCTTGGCGCACCCCACAAAGGGTAGGGAAGAAGGGGCCGATCTCGCCGTTAATGTTGACCGCCGTGCGACCGCAAGAGACCATTTGCATGACTCTCGTGATCCACCGGCCGTCAAAGCCCTTTCACAGAAGAACTTCCCTAAGGAAGGACCAGCTAACCGTGTCATAGGCTTTGTGAAAATCGATCTTCAGAAAGACCGCCTTCAGGTGTTTGACCCGGACTTCATGAAGGACCTCGTGCAGGACCAGGACACCATCTAGGATGTACCGGCCCTTAATGAACGCAAATTGGTTAGGGTGAGTAATCCGGTCTGCAAGCAGGGTCACCCTATTGGCGTACCCCTTGGCCAGGATCTGGAAGATCACGTTGATGACCGTAATTGGGCGGAACTGGCGGATGTCCGTCGCCCCAGGGACCTTGGGGATGAGGGAGATGGTCCCAAAGTTGAGGCGGCCAAGGTCAATCGAGCCCACGAAGAATTCCTCGAAGATGGCCAAGATCTCAGGTTTAATCACGTTCCAGAAGGACTGGAAGAAGATAACCGGAAGACCGTCAGGGCCCGGCGCCGAGGAGGGGTTCATACCCTTGATGGCCTCCCAGACCTCTTGTTCAGAGAAGGGGGCCGTCAGGGATGCATTATCTTCGTCAGAAACCAGATGGGCGCCGGTCCAGCAGTCAAGGGCAAGAGAGAGACCGCTCCAAGGAGCGGGGGAGAAGAGGGAATGATAGAAACCATCAACATGGGCGCGAATGTCCCGGGGATCCTGAAGGAGAGTGGCTCCATCCCAAAGGCAGGGGATGGTGTTGCGTCTACGACGTCCGTTGGCGATCGCCTGGAAGTAAGCCGTATTCGCATCACCCTTCAAGACCCAACGCTGAGCGCCCCGAATACGCCAATAGGCCTCCTCATCAGTGTAGATCACGGAGAGCTGGTCCTCGAGGTCATAGCGGGACAACCACTCGTCCGGAGAGAGACCGACCGCGTCAGCCCTAAAGTCGAGGGCCTGGATCGCAGTCAGCAACGCCTTCTTACGCTCCCTGGTGTCACGGCCCAGGTTGGCTCCCCACCCCTTCATAAATTGCCGGGCACGCTTCGCACAGAAGTGCCACGCGTCTATGGCGGAAGGAGGGTGGGGGTGGGGGTGGGCACGAGCCTCGATCCAACGAGCACTGACGGCATCGGAGAATCCGGCCTGGGAGAGCCAGAAGGTCTCAAAGCGGAACCGAGGGGGGATCGGAGGACGCTCGTCCGCGGAGGAGAGAAGCAAGGGGACGTGATCCGACCCAATCCGGGTGATGGCACGAAGAGAGGCTAAGGGGCACCGGAGGTCCCACTCGGGGGAAACTAGGACCCTGTCCAAGACGGAGAGGGTCGGGGAGGCTTGGCGGTTGGTCCAAGTAAAACGGGCCCCAACCCGATCAATCTCCCGGAGGGCAAGGTCGGCAATGAAGTCGTTAAACATGTCCATCCGGGCAAGACTAACATTGCCATTATTCTTGTCTTTCGCAAATCGCAGCAGATTGAAGTCACCCCCGATAACTACGGGGAGGGAGGCGGCCGAGATTTTCCGGTGAAGCTCCTCCAGGAAGGGGGCCGACCTACTATGGTCGGCCGGACCATAGACTATGATGATCTCCCACTTGAAGTTTAGCGATCTCTCGAAGACCTTCATGCTAACGAAGAATTCGCCCCGATCCATGCTGCCCACCTCAAAGGTGGAATCCTTCACACCTAAGAGGATGCCGCCCGAGTGGCCCGCGCTCCCACTAGAAGGGAGCCAGTGCCACGCAAAGAGGTGAGAGCTCAGCCGGTCAAGCTCAGGGAGCGCAAAGTCGCGACGCATGGTCTCCTACACGGCCACTATGTCTATGTGCTCATCTCGCATGTACTCCACTAACTGGCGGCGGCGGCCATCATGGCCGAAGCCGCGGATGTTCCAGAAGAGGGCTCGCATCAAGGAACCATTGGGGGGCTGCTTGACCCCAAGACATAGGATGCGCTAAGCGCGCGAAGAGCCGCCGTGCGGGAGTGGGTGCGTCCCCGGATCTCCAGCCCGG
Organism: Triticum aestivum; assembly: GCF_018294505.1. NCBI lineage: Eukaryota > Viridiplantae > Streptophyta > Magnoliopsida > Poales > Poaceae > Triticum > Triticum aestivum. Next base: position 438,556,688 of record NC_057813.1, on the reverse strand, counting down.
CCCCCGAGGGAGGGGGAGCCGGCTGCCGCGTTCGAGGAGGGGGGGAAGAGCCCCTAGGTACCGCAGGGGCAGGGGGAACAGCAGGGCCGCTCGGGTCTCCGCCAGTTTCCCGTCAAGAACCTCCCGGGCCCTGATGGCCGCCACCTGGGCGGGGGGGGGGGGGGCCCACCTCCCCACGAAAGATGATCGCGGAATCGGCGGTGTCAGGACCCCGACTCGATGTCACATCGATCTAGCCGGTAACATCTCATATCACTTTGCGGCCTCACGCACGGTATCCCCACGGTTGTCGCCTTACCTTTGCCCGGGACCGTTTGCGCCTTTTGGCTCACGTATATGATAGTGTCGCTAGCATCCATATGATAAAGAGCCCGGGCTGACATGACTAGTCGTAAACCCAAAGTGGCACAGACTTACAGGGACAGGCATCCATGACCCAGCTTCGAACGTGTCGGTCATCAGCAAGTGGGTCTGGGCTGTAGCACTGGGCTAGCAGGACTCCGGTAAACCGGGCTGTAGCGGGCTAACAGGACTCCGGTACTCAAAGCGTGACATTTCCCCGAAGGGACAGACACAGGAACGAAGAAGGACACATGCCGGCCAGCCTAAGTGTTCCGGAGCAGTAGCAAGCTACCATGGCTCAGTGAAACACTAGGAGACATTTCCCGGTAAGAGAGGCTACTAAAGATAAACAACTAGATGGTCAGATCCCACACATACCAGGCATTTCAATAACATACACACAATATGCTCGATATGTGCAATACAACATGGCATCACAAAATGACTCTACGACTCAAGTAATTTATTCAATAGGCTCCGAGGAGCGAGATATTACAATCATGGGTCTCATGACCCAACAATCAGAGCATACAAGTCAAAACACAAGCGGAAGCTATCATGTCTGAGTACAGACATCTATAAATGAAAAAGGCTGAGAAGCCTGACTATATATCAGATCCTGCCGAGGGCACAAGATCGTAGCTGAGGTAACAAGCTAAACGTCGAAGTCCAAGCGGAACTACTAATGAGACTGAAGTCTCTCTGCAAAACATAAAATATGCAAACGTGAGTACAAATGTACCCAGCAAGACTTACATCAGAACTAACTACATATGCATCATTATCAACAAAGGGGATGGTGGGGTTTAACTGCAGCAAGCCAGCTTTGACTCGGTGGCTATCCTAAACTACGACTGCAAGCGACTCTTTGAGGTGGCGCACACGAGTCCACATATTCACCAACCAATACACCACTATGGATCCGCTCCCGTCTCCCTACGAGAACGCCATCCATAACACTCACGCTTATCTTGTGTATTTTAGGGTATCCACTTTCACTTGTCTATGAACTGATATAAGCAACCCAGAAGTCCTTTTCCGCGGACACGGCTATTCGAATAGATCATATTAACCCTGCAGGGGTGTACTTCTTCACACACGCTCTCACCACTTACCGCCGTTTACACGACATGTACTCGGCAACCTTCAAGCGGAAGCCCAACGTGGGTGTCGGCCACGGCCTACCTAAACACTCAAATCTCTAGTCCAGGTTTATCGCCTATTCGGGTTCCATCCATGAGGAGATCCGGCCGGAGTTTCGCTCACAGCCCCAAACGATGTGTACAGGGTTCCGTGACACCAAACGGGTGCCCGGTTTACCCGGCCACGTGCCTACCGCATCACAGCCCACCCCTACGGTCAGCGCTGCGCACGGCCTCCAGCATACTACAAACACCAGAAACTACTTGCAACTCCTGGACAGAGGACAAGGGTGATCAAGAAGCCGAGAGGGTCCATTGGTTTCGGGCCCAATGCGTGGTAGTAGCTGAATCATGGATCACAAACACAGAACTCAGTTCCTAAGGACGGCTGCAATGAGACAACCCACCATGTACTCCTACATGGCCTCTCACCGCTACCTTTACCAAATCGTGTTCACACACTTAGCTCACACACAGTAGGACGTGTTCACACACCTCTGATTCATCCCCGATGAATCAGACCTGACTCAACTCTAAGCAGTAGCAGGCATGACAAACAAGCATGAATGAGTAGGCACAACAGGGCTCAAACAACTCCTACTCATGCTAGTGGGTTTCATCTATTTACTGTGGAATGACAGGTCATGCAAAGGATAAAGGGGTTCAGCTACCGCAGCAAGTAACAAGTATATCGTTGTTGTCCTAATGCAGTAAAAGAGAGCAGAAGCGAGAGAGTAGGATTGTATCGGAATGAACAAGGGGGTTTTGCTTGCCTGGCACTTCTGAAGATAACATTGAGTCTTCATCAGTGTCAACGATCACATCATCGGTATCACGTCTATCGAGAGGGGACAAATACCGGCAACACAGAAGGAAACACAATCAATGCAATGCACAATATGATGCATGCTATGACATGGCAATATGAATGTGTTTTGAGCTAATGCAACTAGCAACAGATTAAATGAAGTTGGTTTGAATACAAGATTCAAATTCAAACTCCATATGTGATTATTCAAATGCCATTTAATTCATTTGTCCTAAACAGCAGCTATAAGTTGTTCTAACATGCATGAAAATGGTACAGATGGATTCCTTTAATTTTTCTGATAATTTTTCATATATAATTTATTAAATTTGGAGTTACGGTTAATTTTCTATGATTTTTAGAAGTTTATATAATTTTCTGGAATTTATAAATCATTTAATAATTATCTAAATTCCAGAAAGGAATTATTGCGTCAGCACTAGGTCATGCTGACCTCAGCATAGTCAACAGGGGCTGGTCCGGGTCAAACCTGACCAGTGGGGTCCACTGGTCAGTGACACAGGGACTAATCCCGGGTTGACCCGGGCTGGTTAGCTTTGACTAAGCCCTGGGGCCCACTGTCAGTGGCCTAGGGGGTTGATTAGCGGGGGTAGTTAGGCCCTAATGACTGGCCACGTCGGCTCCTGCCGGAGTTTCGCCGGCGGCGACCATTAGCGCGGCGGCGAGAGTGGTTTTGGCCACTCCGGCGACCAAATGGGCCGCGGAGGGCATCTAGGAGGAGCTGGGGACGAGCCGAAGCTCCTGGTGGAGTCAGTTGCGCTCGGGGCGGCCGGAATCGGTGTCGGCGGCGAGCGAGGCGGCGGCCGGAGCTCGGTGGTTGCGGCTGGAAGGGCTAGAGGGCACGGCAGGTTGCACGGGTGGGCGCGCTCGGCTCCTGGAAGGGTGCTGAGCACGTTGCCGTGCTCGGGAGTTGGCTACGGTGACTCTAGCACCGTCTGCGACATCGCCGGCGGCGAGGAACTGTCGGCTCCGACAGCCGGGGTGGTTAGAAGGCACGGACGGGCACGGGGAGAGAGGGAAAATGGACAGGGGCTCACGAGGGGTCGGGAGAGAAGCTCGGTGGGCTCGGGGAAGCCTCTGCAACGACGAATTGACGACGGCGATCTCCGGGCACCGGAGATGAAGACGACGACGCTCCGGTCGACTGCGGCCTCCTCTGGTCGCGTGCGTCGCGTGTGTAGCTCCACGGGGTCAGGGCGGAGCTCAGGGATGCATCGTGGGAGCGAGGGGGTAGCTGGCCGCGGTGTTTCTCAGCGGAGTGGCCATGGCGGCTTCGGCCATGAGGGGAAAGAGCAGGGGAGTGAGAGGGAGAGAGCAGGGAGAAGTGAGAGGGGTCGGGGCTGCGTGGCGTCGCGGGAGGAACCAGGGAAGGAGGAGGCAGCAGGAGGTGGAAGCAGGAGGTGGCGCTCGGGCGCGGGCGCGTCGACACGCCTCTGCCTACTGGCAGAGGTTGAAGACGGTGGGGAGCTGGGCTGGGCCTCACAGGTGGGCTGCACAGGGGGGGCTGGGCTAGCACAGGTGAGCGCCAGGTAATTCCCTTCTCTTTTTTTTATTTTTCTGTTTTTCTATTTTCTGTAGTTTGTTTTGATTTAGTTTAGCAACTAAATCATTTAAATAAATTCTGTAGATTTTTATGTGGCTTGCTAAAATATATACAGAGCCACTCACAAACCTCCAGAATTATTGGAGTCATACTTAATATATATTAAATATAACTCCAAAGCAAATAGTTATTGGATTAATTCAAATGGCCCAAAATAATTAACTCTGAGATACCAAAAATATTGTTTTGAGTTTTACCTCCTTGCAATATTTTCAGAGACTAAGAGGAACATTTCCTTGGACACATTTGAGAAGATTTAATTGTTGGTTATTTTTAGAGGTTTCTGAGGCTTTGAAAATTCCTCAATTCAAATTTCATTTGAATTTAAACATGATGCTCACATGAAGCTAGGCTAGAGCAATGCCTGAAGCTAGGGATGTGACAACTCACCCCCACTAAACAAGAATCTCGTCTCGAGATTCAAGCGTAGGGTAGCTGAAGGGGAAGCGCAAACTAGTATAATCTTCACGATCCGGTTGCACTTCAATTGAACGTTGATTTGAACACCATCTTTGTCTTGTCGTCTTGCTCTGAGAACTCCAGCTAATCATGACAAGAAGAGGAAAGGAAACTCTAGAACAATCGATCTTCGAGAAGACCGAACAACTTGGGATCAACTCATGGGATGAGACATAGCAACATCTCTTGAGCTGAGAGACGAAGCACAGATCCGAAGAAAAGGAGTGAGACAGATGACGAGAGTTCACTAGGTAGACAACAACTTCACGCTTAAGGTGGTAATCGGTTGTCAACGTAGCGAGGAGTTGAATTGCCATGATACCATAACGATACACCTTAGGGAAAGGTGACTCGAAGATACATCCCCTTAAGTGGCAAAAAGAATTACTTTTGGTTCAAAGATCATTGAAACTCTTTAAACCAGCCTAAGACAATTCTCGAGCGATCGTTTGGAGGGGGTCGGCAGAATGGCATACTCAAACTTGGATGATGTGGATTACCTTGTTGAAGACAACGTAATGGATGATTTTTGCTTATCACCGGAAATGGAAGAGACCCGTGGTAGAATGGCACATTGGCGGTGCAAGCTGGGAGCAAAATGCAAATGCTGGGAATGATTCTGGTAACTGGGGAAGAACCCAACAATAGGGAGTGAATTCACTGTTTGAAGAGGTCATAGCATTTCCGAGGAAGTTGAGAGCAAACCTAGTTAGTGTCGACGGTAACATGTAGCGCTTGTGCGTGCTCTCAAGAACTTGAGCAATTCCACAATCATCAAGGTTTTACCAATATCCGTGTCAAGGATCCTGGCAACACAACTTGCTACCATAATGGCTAATGATGGATGATGCAGATGCAAAGGAAGATAACACCTTCTCAGATTTCACCTTAGTGGGGCCAAGGAAATAAAAATCTGGATGATCGACCGAGAGACATTTAGCACTCCGCTTCTAATGTTCTCCTTGATGTGCTAGTGTAACCCACCCATAGATATGGTTTGATATCTAGAACATCAAGTAAAAAGGTCGGACTTCGGAACACAGAAATCCATAGGGGCAACTAGGGAGTAATCCTACGAAATCCCTATGGGGAGGTGGCCAACTTCCTCAATCAAGATATTATAATAACAGGTCTTCCGGCTGGGTGTGTTGGCCACGACATCCACTTTACCGGTTATCGCGCGACCAATATTATAATTCTTGGAAAATATTCCAACCATCATGTCTGCCTGAGATTCAGATCTGGTTGGTGTCAGGATATTCCAGACTCATCGAGTCTAGGAAGAAAAACGGAAGTTTGCAACACAATCGACGAGATGACGTTGCGAGATTCTCGGGAAATGAACTACGATAGCAAGCTCCAAAACATGAGCTGGTTCTGCTACAACATGTGAACACGTTGTCCCAGACAAGCATGACCACAAAGTAGTCTTATAATAAAACACTACCGAGTTCAGGAGGGGAACCATCATCGAGGATATCGAAGTCCTTGCATAAGGTATACTCTTAAGAAGGAACTTCTTCTCCTTGAACAAATCAATCAGTGGCTTGGTGTGCTAGGATATACATATAGAATGGAGGTTGCAAATCTCCAGACCACAGAATACTTCGCACGTATGCATGACTGACTTGGGATGATTCCAAAGGAAACAACATTGACTTTCTCGAATCCACGGCGGCAACTTGCATCAAATGCACATGGACTGGAGGAAGTCACTTCTTACATCCGAACATTTGCTCCATGAACTAGCATGAAGAAATGCTTTCAAAAGTTTCCAACACTAACTTAATGTTCAACAAAATCATGGAGGGAATAAGGATGTTGTCAATGGGCTCAACAACAATTCATCTAGGTTCCCTTTTAAAAGGAATTCCATAGTTAAGTGAACACGGTGATAGCATTGGTCAGACCAAAGATGTAATGGTGTATGCTCGAGGAATCAACCACGAATAAGACAACATTACGAGCATCGTTGGTACTGATTTGATTTGACGATAGCCCACACTCAAATCAAAGGATTGATAAGACAATAGGTCCAGCAACTGATCACAAGGACCAATCGATGAAGATATCATCTTTCTTCAGCACACACTACACAAGAATATCCCTCTGGAACGAACTAAGTCAGACAAGCTTTTATCTTCCAACTCTCCAAGTTGTTGTCTAGCTTAACCAACTAGCTCAGGGATATCTAACACCGATTCTTGGAGAGATGGTGGTTCACAAGAAACCAACTTGATCACGAACTCAACATAGCGGTCAGGTGACAACCCGGTAACACCTCCAAGAAGATATTTGGAAAGTCACGAACCACCGGTGTGTTACTAAGCTCGAGAACAATCTTGCTTTTGAGGGCAAGACGATATGATCAAATGAGTGAGGACTTGACAAGACCCTAACTCATCAATCGAAGGGTGCATCGAAATAAGGACTAGGTAGCACGATCAGTCTTAGAAGGATGATTCGAAAACCAACATACTAAGAATGAAATTATTATCCTTTAACTACCAAGCAACAGAGTTGCTAGCAGTATTGATTTCACACATCACAATTCATTTGTCGGTATTCCGGTTGCATCAACATGAGGGCCGAGGAATGAAAAAGGATGGCGAGAAGTATCACTATGTCAAGAATTCACAAAAGGTGGTGCAATTCTCATGAAATTCATGTCATAAAGAGGGTAATACTTCAGGGTAGAGCAGACCAGAAGCTAGATTGTAACTTGATCTGCGGAACACAACTACTTTGACCCAATCCTAGATATGGAAGAGGTAATGGAGTTTGTTTCTCCTAGTCATTCTGCGATAGAATGGCTTGACGGACCACAAGAGTCATAGGCATCGATGAACGAACGCACCATACTCTTGACTATCAATTGATAGACGAGGGTCAGAATGCAACTAAAGAGAGACAACTCAAGGAACATATGATTTTCTGAGTTGTGGATGCATGGTTTAGCATGTCGAACGAATTTCACATGTTTCTTCCGGATAACCCATGCAGAAAAGTAGAACTGGCAGAGTCACAATATATAACGGAGAACTCATCAAGAATAATCCTGTTGTGATATTTCAGTTCAACGAGGAACTTCTGCCATAAGTAGTTCATGGTATTTGGAAGAAGAAGATACCACGGATTTTAAGGACTATCGCAAAGGTTACTAATAACCTAAGGGAGCTAGCAATTCCTATCAACATGAAGTAAGTAGGGTGAATCTCGGGTTCAAAACCCAAGGAGTAGAATACCTACTACTAAGTGGCATCACGGGATGCTTTCGAGAATAAAAGCCAAAATCATCACACTGGGGATCACAAAACATTGCTAGATTACTAGGTGACTCCCTAAACACCTAGGGCCATAATAGTATCTCCAACATATATGTCAAGGTAACGGAGTACCTCAACTCACTGATTAGTGTGGTTAATCTGGCCCATGGGAACATTGAAACAGGAAGAAAGGTTTTGCAATTGCATCAGACTACTTAGAAACCTGGGATGACTCGGACAGCATAACGGCTGTAAATGCTCAGAAAAGATTTGAGACATTCACAAAAACGGTGGCATAACCACTCAGAAGCACAATATCAAGGTTTCGAGATCAACAATTTAACATACGGAAGTAATAGGGACTGAAACGAGGCTTAAGTCCAACAATTCTATAGGTCTACGGATTAGTAACACGTGATCCTAATAGAAGGAAGAGATAGCCTAGTTCTTAATCCCCGCAGGAAAGATAAGATGACTCAGATCAGAAGGGCATGAGGTATAAGGAGTAAAAAGAGCCTTACGTTCCATCCCACAATCAATTCCCTTATATAACTAAAGAATTTCTAGACTCAACTTCGACCAGTTTGGCTTGGTAATCCTACAGGCAGTCAAGCTCTGATACCAACGCTGTCAGGACCCCGACTCGATGTCACATCGATCTAGCCGGTAACACCTCATATCACTTTGCGGCCTCACGCACGGTATCCCCACGGTTGTCGCCTTACCTTTGCCCGGGACCGTTTGCGCCTTTTGGCTCACGTATATGATAGTGTCGCTAGCATCCATATGATAAAGAGCCCGGGCTGACATGACTAGTCGTAAACCCAAAGTGGCACAGACTTACAGGGACAGGCATCCATGACCCAGCTTCGAACGTGTCGGTCATCAGCAAGTGGGTCCGGGCTGTAGCACTGGGCTAGCAGGACTCCGGTAAACCGGGCTGTAGCGGGCTAACAGGACTCCGGTACTCAAAGCGTGACATTTCCCCGAAGGGACAGACACAGGAACGAAGAAGGACACATGCCGGCCAGCCTAAGTGTTCCGGAGCAGTAGCAAGCTACCATGGCTCAGTGAAACACTAGGAGACATTTCCCGGTAAGAGAGGCTACTAAAGATAAACAACTAGATGGTCAGATCCCACACATACCAGGCATTTCAATAACATACACACAATATGCTCGATATGTGCAATACAACATGGCATCACAAAATGACTCTACGACTCAAGTAATTTATTCAATAGGCTCCGAGGAGCGAGATATTACAATCATGGGTCTCATGACCCAACAATCAGAGCATACAAGTCAAAACACAAGCGAAAGCTATCATGTCTGAGTACAGACATCTATAAATGAAAAAGGCTGAGAAGCCTGACTATATATCAGATCCTGCCGAGGGCACAAGATCGTAGCTGAGGTAACAAGCTAAACGTCGAAGTCCAAGCGGAACTACTAATGAGACTGAAGTCTCTCTGCAAAACATAAAATATGCAAACGTGAGTACAAATGTACCCAGCAAGACTTACATCAGAACTAACTACATATGCATCATTATCAACAAAGGGGATGGTGGGGTTTAACTGCAGCAAGCCAGCTTTGACTCGGTGGCTATCCTAAACTACGACTGCAAGCGACTCTTTGAGGTGGCGCACACGAGTCCACATATTCACCAACCAATACACCACTATGGATCCGCTCCCGTCTCCCTACGAGAACGCCATCCATAACACTCACGCTTATCTTGTGTATTTTAGGGTATCCACTTTCACTTGTCTATGAACTGATATAAGCAACCCAGAAGTCCTTTTCCGCGGACACGGCTATTCGAATAGATCATATTAACCCTGCAGGGGTGTACTTCTTCACACACGCTCTCACCACTTACCGCCATTTACACGACATGTACTCGGCAACCTTCAAGCGGAAGCCCAACGTGGGTGTCGGCCACGGCCTACCTAAACACTCAAATCTCTAGTCCAGGTTTATCGCCTATTCGGGTTCCATCCATGAGGAGATCCGGCCGGAGTTTCGCTCACAGCCCCAAACGATGTGTACAGGGTTCCGTGACACCAAACGGGTGCCCGGTTTACCCGGCCACGTGCCTACCGCATCACAGCCCACCCCTACGGTCAGCGCTGCGCACGGCCTCCAGCATACTACAAACACCAGAAACTACTTGCAACTCCTGGACAGAGGACAAGGGTGATCAAGAAGCCGAGAGGGTCCATTGGTTTCGGGCCCAATGCGTGGTAGTAGCTGAATCATGGATCACAAACACAGAACTCAGTTCCTAAGGACGGCTGCAATGAGACAACCCACCATGTACTCCTACATGGCCTCTCACCGCTACCTTTACCAAATCGTGTTCACACACTTAGCTCACACACAGTAGGACGTGTTCACACACCTCTGATTCATCCCCGATGAATCAGACCTGACTCAACTCTAAGCAGTAGCAGGCATGACAAACAAGCATGAATGAGTAGGCACAACAGGGCTCAAACAACTCCTACTCATGCTAGTGGGTTTCATCTATTTACTGTGGAATGACAGGTCATGCAAAGGATAAAGGGGTTCAGCTACCGCAGCAAGTAACAAGTATATCGTTGTTGTCCTAATGCAGTAAAAGAGAGCAGAAGCGAGAGAGTAGGATTGTATCGGAATGAACAAGGGGGTTTTGCTTGCCTGGCACTTCTGAAGATAACATTGAGTCTTCATCAGTGTCAACGATCACATCATCGGTATCACGTCTATCGAGAGGGGACAAATACCGGCAACACAGAAGGAAACACAATCAATGCAATGCACAATATGATGCATGCTATGACATGGCAATATGAATGTGTTTTGAGCTAATGCAACTAGCAACAGATTAAATGAAGTTGGTTTGAATACAAGATTCAAATTCAAACTCCATATGTGATTATTCAAATGCCATTTAATTCATTTGTCCTAAACAGCAGCTATAAGTTGTTCTAACATGCATGAAAATGGTACAGATGGATTCCTTTAATTTTTCTGATAATTTTTCATATATAATTTATTAAATTTGGAGTTACGGTTAATTTTCTATGATTTTTAGAAGTTTATAATTTTCTGGAATTTATAAATCATTTAATAATTATCTAAATTCCAGAAAGGAATTATTGCGTCAGCACTAGGTCATGCTGACCTCAGCATAGTCAACAGGGGCTGGTCCGGGTCAAACCTGACCAGTGGGGTCCACTGGTCAGTGACACAGGGACTAATCCCGGGTTGACCCGGGCTGGTTAGCTTTGACTAAGCCCTGGGGCCCACTGTCAGTGGCCTAGGGGGTTGATTAGCGGGGGTAGTTAGGCCCTAATGACTGGCCACGTCGGCTCCTGCCGGAGTTTCGCCGGCGGCGACCATTAGCGCGGCGGCGAGAGTGGTTTTGGCCACTCCGGCGACCAAATGGGCCGCGGAGGGCATCTAGGAGGAGCTGGGGACGAGCCGAAGCTCCTGGTGGAGTCAGTTGCGCTCGGGGCGGCCGGAATCGGTGTCGGCGGCGAGCGAGGCGGCGGCCGGAGCTCGATGGTTGCGGCTGGAAGGGCTAGAGGGCACGGCAGGTTGCACGGGTGGGCGCGCTCGGCTCCTGGAAGGGTGCTGAGCACGTTGCCGTGCTCGGGAGTTGGCTACGGTGACTCTAGCACCGTCTGCGACATCGCCGGCGGCGAGGAACTGTCGGCTCCGACAGCCGGGGTGGTTAGAAGGCACGGACGGGCACGGGGAGAGAGGGGAAATGGACAGGGGCTCACGAGGGGTCGGGAGAGAAGCTCGGTGGGCTCGGGGAAGCCTCTGCAACGACGAATTGACGACGGCGATCTCCGGGCACCGGAGATGAAGACGACGACGCTCCGGTCGACTGCGGCCTCCTCTGGTCGCGTGCGTCGCGTGTGTAGCTCCACGGGGTCAGGGCGGAGCTCAGGGATGCATCGTGGGAGCGAGGGGGTAGCTGGCCGCGGTGTTTCTCAGCGGAGTGGCCATGGCGGCTTCGGCCATGAGGGGAAAGAGCAGGGGAGTGAGAGGGAGAGAGCAGGGAGAAGTGAGAGGGGTCGGGGCTGCGTGGCGTCGCGGGAGGAACCAGGGAAGGAGGAGGCAGCAGGAGGTGGAAGCAGGAGGTGGCGCTCGGGCGCGGGCGCGTCGACACGCCTCTGCCTACTGGCAGAGGTTGAAGACGGTGGGGAGCTGGGCTGGGCCTCACAGGTGGGCTGCACAGGGGGGGCTGGGCTAGCACAGGTGAGCGCCAGGTAATTCCCTTCTCTTTTTTTTATTTTTCTGTTTTTCTATTTTCTGTAGTTTGTTTTGATTTAGTTTAGCAACTAAATCATTTAAATAAATTCTGTAGATTTTTATGTGGCTTGCTAAAATATATACAGAGCCACTCACAAACCTCCAGAATTATTGGAGTCATACTTAATATATATTAAATATAACTCCAAAGCAAATAGTTATTGGATTAATTCAAATGGCCCAAAATAATTAACTCTGAGATACCAAAAATATTGTTTTGAGTTTTACCTCCTTGCAATATTTTCAGAGACTAAGAGGAACATTTCCTTGGACACATTTGAGAAGATTTAATTGTTGGTTATTTTTAGAGGTTTCTGAGGCTTTGAAAATTCCTCAATTCAAATTTCATTTGAATTTAAACATGATGCTCACATGAAGCTAGGCTAGAGCAATGCCTGAAGCTAGGGATGTGACAGGCGGCCACTTTGGCGAGATGGCCCAGAGGAACAGATTCAAGAGCAGAGAAAGAGCAAGACGAAGTAGAGGGGGGAGCGGAGGGCGTACCTGGCTCCAGGTTGCGGGCGGCAGCGCGAAGCTCAGCCCGCTCGGGGATGGGAAGCGCCGGGCGGCCCTCGGGGTGGGCAGCGTCCAGCCGGGCACTCCGGCGGGAGGCCACCACCGGGGAGGAAGCCGACCGGCCGCGGCGGGAGTAGGCGGCGGACCGTGGGGGGGAGGCTGGGCTGCCAGAGGGGTGATGATCCGGGCCACCCCCTCCCCAGGAGGCGACGAGGGAGAGGCCAACAGCCCCGGCCCAGCACAGCCTAAGGAGCTCTGGGTCGAGGGTAGAGGAGCGACCCGAGGGGGAGAGAGCGCACCCGAGGCCGAAGAGCATGCCCCAAAAGGGGCCCGAGGAGACGACGGGGCCGGGGGCGCGACGGGCGGTGAGGAGAGGACGATGGCGGGGGGAGGCGAAGCCGGAGGGGGGGGGCATCCACAGGAGGCGACGCCCCACCCTCAGGGACCGCCGACGAGGCAGAGAGCAGCCCTCCGGTCAGGCCGACTGGGGCCATCCCCGGAGGCGGGGAGGAGACTAGGGAGCGCGGGGAGGAGGCCGGGCAGACCACCAGGCCGACACTAGAGATGTCGCTCCCCTCGGATGACGACCCATCAGGGATCGGCGGGTCATCAACCACGGGGCCGGGTGCAGCCTGGCGGCCCTTGCCCCCCGTAGCCGCACACTTCTGTGCACATCCGACCGCACCGTCGGTGTTAACTTTGATCCATCCCACGTTTGGAGGATCCCACTTAGGCTGATACTACGACATAGGAGGGTCTAGACTTCTAGTGCTAGAACAACAAATAATTTCGGACGAAGGGAGTATACGAAAGTGTTTGTAGAAAAAATATGTGGTCACACGAAGAAGTTGTATTTTTTTAGAACCGCCCTGCTAGGCAACTTTATTCATCATTCTGGCGGTATACATCGGATTGCACAATGGCAATCAAGGGTACGGGATTACATACAAGACTCTTACACTCGAATCACTAGAAATACCATATTTAGCACACCAATGAGCAGCCTCATTAACATCTCGTCGAGTATAAATGATTCCAGACCCCTGCAAATCTGCGAGAAGAAGGCTGATCTCTCGCAGCACGTGGCCTCCAACTGAACGAAAGCCTCCAGTCCTCCACTCTTCACAGATTGTTTGGCAATATGTTTCTATCACCACCTTCTGCCATCCTTTTTCTACTGCTAAGGCTGAAGCATCTCGAACAGCCAATAGTTTAGCCGCATAAGCATCTGTCATCCGTGGGATCTTTGTCGTGCGAGCAACGACAACCCGTCCACCATGGTCCCGGGCCACCACCCCGGTTGCCGCCACACCAGCTATGTTGTCAATGGCAGCATCTGTGTTAATCTTAACCCACCCTTCCTCCGGCGGTTTCCATTTGGCCTTCTCCTTCCTCCCCTCATCCCCCTTCTGACTTGGGATATACAGTCCATGAATGAGCTCCTGGATCAAAATCATTGATTTCCCCGGCTAGTACTTCACTTCATTGTGGGTATATTTATTTCTACTGCTCCATATCGACCACATGACTGACACTGCCACTGATGCCCTATCCTTGCTTAGAAAGGAGGTATCCAGTATGTCCCGTTACCAAGTTACTGGATGTAGATGTGGGATCTTGAGATCAAAATAGTCAGTGGCCTCTCTCCAGAAAAGCTTCACGTGGTCACATGCAATTAGTGCATGGTATAGGGTTTCATTATCATGTCCACACATTGGACAAAACGCCTTGTCGCATATGTGTTGCCGAGTAAGCTATCCTTTGGATGGTAGAAAGTCATTCAGAACTCTCCACCAGAAAATTGTGATTTTCGGTTGCACATTTAGCTTCCACAAAGCTTTCCAAACCTCTGGTTCCTGAAGCGAGGAGCTTGGTTGCTCTCCTTCAATACCTCGTGCCCCCATAAGAAGCCTATACGCCAAGCGAACAATAAACAGTCCGAATCTTTCAAATCCCCATGACCAAAATTCCTCCATTGCCACCCTCGGCCTTGGCATGTTGAGTATAGCATTGGCATCTGAAGTGATGAAAGTGCTCCGAATGACAGCTTCATTCCAGCCCCCTGTCTCCAACAACAAGTCAGAAACAGTATGTACGGCCTCCTGGCCTATGTTACAGACTGGTCGCATAGTAGGTGTTCCATGTATTCATTTATCATGCCACACCTCCGTCGTCCGACCATCTCCTACCCTTCAAATTAACCCTTTTTCAACGCTTCTCTTCCTAATATGTTGGCTCTCCAAGTGGCCGACGCACTAGCTGGACATCCAACCTGCAAAATATCACCATCAGGGTAATACCTTCCCCTCAGCACGCGCGCACATAGACTTTCCAGATTGTCCAACAAGCGCCAAGCTTGTTTTCCTAACATTGCATCATTAAACACTTGCAAATCACGGGATCCGATTCCTCCTCTCAGTTTTGAAACAAACATCTTCTCCCATAATTGCCAATGCATCCCTTGCTTATCTAGTGATCCATCCCACCAAAACTTTGACATAATTGCCATAATTTTCTTGCACAAGCTATTGGGGAACGTAGTAATTTCAAAAAAATTCCTATGCACACGCAAGATCATGGTGATGGCATAGCAACGAGAGGGGAGAGTGTTCGTCCACGTACCCTCGTAGACCGTAAGCGGAAGCGTTAGCACAACGCGGTTGATGTAGTCGTACGTCTTCACGATCCGACCGATCCAAGCACCGAACGTACGGAGCCTCCGAGTTCAGCACACGTTCAGCTCGATGACGATCTCCGGCCTCCGATCCAGCCGAGCTCTGGAGATGAGTTCCATCAGCACGACGGCGTGGTGACGATGATGATGTTCTACCGGCGCAGGGCTTCGCCTAAACTCCGCGACGATATGACCGAGGTGGAATATGGTGGAAGGGGGCACCGCACACGGCTAAGGAACGATCCGTAGATCAACTTGTGTGTCTATGGGGTGCCCCCTGCCCCCGTATATAAAGGAGGGAGGGGGGAGGCCGGCCGGCCCCTTTGGGCGCGCCAAGGGAGGAGGAATCCTCCTCCTAGTAGGAGTAGGATTCCTCCTTTCCTACTCCTACTAGGAGGGGGAAGGAAGGGGGAGAGGGGGAAAGGAAAGGGGGGCGCCGCCCCCCCTCCTAGTCCAATTCGGACCAGAGGGAGAGGGGGCGCGCGGCCCACCCTGGCCGCCCCTCTCTCTTCCCACCTAGGCCCATGTGGCCCATTAACTCTCCCGGGGGGTTCCGGTAACCCCCCCCCCCCGGCACTCCGGTTTTCTCCGAAAACTCCCGGAACCTTTCCGGTGTCCGAATATAGTCGTCCAATATATCAATCTTTATGTCTCGACCATTCCGAGACTCCTCGTCATGTCCGTGATCACATCCGGGACTCCGAACAAACTTCGGTACATCAAAACTTATAAACTCATAATAAAACTGTCATCGAAACGTTAAGCGTGCGGACCCTACGGGTTCGAGAACTATGTAGACATGACCTAAAACCATTCTCGGTCAATAACCAATAGCGGGACCTGGATGCCCATATTGGTTCCTACATATTCTACGAAGATCTTTATCGGTCAAACCGCATAACAACATACTTTGTTCCCTTTGTCATCGGTATGTTACTTGCCCGAGATTTGATCGTCGGTATCCAATACCTAGTTCAATCTCGTTACCGGCAAGTCTCTTTACTCGTTCCGTAATACGTCATCTCATAACTAACTCATTAGTTACATGCTTGCAAGGCTTAGGTGATGAGTATTACCGAGAGGGCCCAGAGATACCTCTCCGACAATCGGAGTGACAAATCCTAATCTCGAATTATGCCAACCCAACATGTACCTTCGGAAACACCTGTAGAGCACCTTTATAATCACCCAGTTACGTTGTGACGTTTGGTAGCACACAAAGTGTTCTTCCGGTAAACGGGAGTTGCACAATCTCATAGTTGTAGGAACTTTGTATAAGTCATGAAGAAAGCAATAGCAGTATACTAAACGATCAAGTGCTAGGCTAACGGAATGGGTCATGTCAATCACATCATTCTCCTAATGATGTGATCCCATTAATCAAATGACAACACATGTCTATGGTCAGGAAACATAACCATCTTTGATTAATGAGCTAGTCAAGTAGAGGCATACTAGTGACTATGTGTTTGTCTATGTATTCACACATGTATCATGTTTCCGGTTAATACAATTCTAGCATGAATAATAAACATTTATCATGATATGAGGAAATAAATAATAACTTTATTATTGCCTCTAGGGCATATTTCCTTCAGTCTCCCACTTGCACTAGAGTCAATAATCTAGATTACATAGTAATGATTCTAACACCCATGGAGTCTTGGTGCTGATCATGTTTTGCTCGTGAGAGAGGCTTAGTCAACGGGTCTGCAACATTCAGATCCGTATGTATCTTGCAAATCTCTATGTCTCCCACTTGGACTTGGTCCCGAATGGAATTGAAGCGTCTCTTGATGTGCTTGGTCCTCTTGTGAAATCTGGATTCCTTTGCCAGGGCAATTGCACCAGTATTGTCACAGAAGATCTTCATTGGTCCCGATGCACTAGGTATGACACCTAGATCGGAAATGAACTCCTTCATCCAGACTCCTTCATTCGCTGCTTCAGAAGCAGCTATGTACTCCGCTTCACATGTAGATCCCGCCACGACGCTTTGTTTAGAACTGCACCAACTTACAGCTCCACCGTTTAATAAAAACACGTATCCGGTTTGCGATTTAGAATCGTCCGGATCAGTGTCAAAGCTTGCATCGACGTAACCATTTACGACTAGCTCTTTGTCACCTCCATATAC
This sequence comes from Triticum aestivum, assembly GCF_018294505.1. NCBI lineage: Eukaryota > Viridiplantae > Streptophyta > Magnoliopsida > Poales > Poaceae > Triticum > Triticum aestivum. Next base: position 438,539,410 of record NC_057813.1, on the reverse strand, counting down.
GAGAAACATATCCTTAGTCCTTTTCAGGTATTTCAGGATGTTCTTGACCGCTGTCCAGTGATCCACTCCTGGATTACTTTGGTACCTTCCTGCCAAACTTATTGCTAAGCATACGTCAGGTCTGGTACACAGCATTGCATACATGATAGAGCCTATGGCTGAAGCATAGGGAACATTTTTCATTTTCTCTCTATCTTCTGCTGTGGTCGGGCATTGAGTTTGACTCAACTTCACACCTTGTAGCACAGGCAAGAATCCTTTCTTTGCCTGATCCATTTTGAACTTTTTCAAAATTTTGTCAAGGTATGTGCTTTGTGAAAGTCCTATTAAGCGTCTTGATCTATCTCTATAGATCTTGATGCCCAATATGTAAGCAGCTTCACCGAGGTCTTTCATTGAAAAACTTTTATTCAAGTATCCCTTTATGCTATCCAGAAATTCTATATCATTTCCAATTAATAATATGTCATCAACATATAAAACTAGAAATGCTACAGAGCTCCCACTCACTTTCTTGTAAATACAGGCTTCTCCAAAAGTCTGTATAAAACCATATGCTTTGATCACACTATCAAAGCGTTTATTCCAACTCCGAGATGCTTGCACCAGTCCATAAATGGAACGCTGGAGCTTGCACACTTTGTCAGCACCTTTTGGATCAACAAAACCTTCCGGCTGCATCATATACAACTCTTCTTCTAGAAATCCATTCAAGAATGCAGTCTTGACATCCATTTGCCAAATTTCATAATCATGAAATGCAGCAATAGCCAACATGATTCGGACAGACTTAAGCATCGCTACGGGTGAGAAAGTCTCATCGTAGTCAACCCCTTGAACTTGTCGAAAACCTTTCGCAACAAGTCGAGCTTTATAGACAGTAACATTACCATCAGCGTCAGTCTTCTTCTTAAAGATCCATTTATTCTCAATGGCTTGCCGATCATCGGGCAAGTCAACCAAAGTCCATACTTTGTTTTCATACATGGATCCCATCTCAGATTTCATGGCCTCTAGCCATTTTGCGGAATCTGGGCTCATCATCGCTTCCTCATAGTTCGTAGGTTCATCATGGTCAAGTAACATGACTTCCAGAATAGGATTACCGTACCACTCTGGTGCGGATCTTACTCTGGTAGACCTACGAGGTTCAGCAGAAACTTGATCTGAAGTTTCATGATCAATATCATTAGCTTCCTCACTAATTGGTGTAGTCGTCACAGGAACCGGTTCTCGTGATGAACTACCTTCCAATAAGGGAGTAGATACAGTTATCTCATCAAGTTCTACTTTCCTCCCACTCACTTCTTTCGAGAGAAACTCCTTCTCTAGAAAGGATCCATTCTTAGCAACGAATGTCTTGCCTTCGGATCTGTGATAGAAGGTGTACCCAACAGTCTCTTTTGGGTATCCTATGAAGAGACATTTCTCCGATTTGGGTTCGAGCTTATCTGGTTGAAGTTTCTTCACATAAGCATCGCAGCCCCAAACTTTAAGAAACGACAACCTTGGTTTCTTGCCAAACCACAGTTCATAAGGCGTCGTCTCAACGGATTTAGATGGTGCCCTATTTAACGTGAATGCGGCCGTCTCTAAAGCATAACCCCAAAACGATAGCGGTAAATCGGTAAGAGACATCATAGATCGCACCATATCAAGTAAAGTACGATTACGACGTTCGGATACACCATTTCATTGTGGTGTTCCGGGTGGTGTGAGTTGCGAAACTATTCCGCATTGTTTCAAATGTAAACCAAACTCGTAACTCAAATATTCTCCTCCATGATCAGATCGTAGAAATTTTATTTTCTTGTTACGATGATTTTCCACTTCACTCTGAAATTCTTTGAACTTTTCAAATGTTTCAGACTTGTGCTTCATCAAGTAGATATACCCATATCTGCTCAAATCATCTGTGAAGGTGAGAAAATAACGATATCCGCCACGAGCCTCAACATTCATCGGACCACATACATCTGTATGTATGATTTCCAACAAATCTGTTGCTCTCTCCATAGTTCCGGAGAACGGTGTTTTAGTCATCTTGCCCATGAGGCACGGTTCGCAAGTACCAAGTGATTCATAATCAAGTGATTCCAGAAGTCCATCAGTATGGAGTTTCTTCATGCATTTTACACCGATATGACCTAAACGGCAGTGCCACAAATAAGTTGCACTATCATTATCAACTCTGCATCTTTTGGCTTCAACATTATGAATATGTGTATCACTACTATCGAGATTCAATAAAAATAGACCACTCTTCAAGGGTGCATGACCATAAAAGATATTACTCATATAAATAGAACAACCATTATTCTCTGATTTAAATGAATAACCGTCTCGCATCAAACAAGATCCAGATATAATGTTCATGCTCAACGCTGGCACCAAATAACAATTATTCAGGTCTAAAACTAATCCCGAAGGTAGATGTAGAGGTAGCGTGCCGACCGCGATCACATCGACTTTGGAACCGTTTCCCACGCGCATCGTCACCTCGTCCTTGGCCAGTGCTCGCTTATTCCGTAGTCCCTGTTTCGAGTTGCAAATATTAGCAACAGAACCAGTATCAAATACCCAGGTGCTACTACGAGCTCTAGTTAGGTACACATCAATAACATGTATATCACATATACCTTTGCTCACTTTGCCATCCTTCTTATCCGCCAAATACTTGGGGCAGTTCCGCTTCCAGTGTCCAGTCTGCTTGCAGTAGAAGCACTCAGTTTCAGGCTTAGGTCCAGACTTGGGTTTCTTCTCTTGAGCAGCAACTTGCTTGCCGTTCTTCTTGAAGTTCCCCTTCTTCTTCCCTTTGCCCTTCTTCTTGAAACTAGTGGTCTTGTTGACCATCAACACTTGATGCTCCTTCTTGATTTCTACCTCCGCGGCTTTCAGCATCGCGAAGAGCTCGGGAATAGTCTTGTTCATCCCTTGCATATTATAGTTCATCACGAAGCTCTTGTAGCTTGGTGGCAGTGATTGGAGAATTCTGTCAATGACACTATCATCAGGAAGATTAACTCCCAGTTGAATCAAGTGATTGTTATACCCAGACATTCTGAGTATGTGTTCACTGACAGAACTATTCTCCTCCATCTTGCAGCTGTAGAACTTATTGGAGACTTCATATCTCTCAATCCGGGCATTTGCTTGAAATATTAACTTCAACTCCTGGAACATCTCATATGCTCCATGACGTTCAAAACGTCGTTGAAGACCCGGTTCCAAGCCGTAAAGCATGGCACACTGAACTATAGAGTAGTCATCAGCTTTGCTCTGCCAGACGTTCTTAACGTCGTCAGTTGCATCAGCAGCAGGCCTGGCACCCAGCGGTGCTTCCAGGACGTAACTCTTCTGTGCAGCAATGAGGATAATCCTCAGGTTACGGACCCAGTCCGTGTAATTGCTACCATCATCTTTCAACTTTGCTTTCTCAAGGAACGCATTAAAATTCAACGGAACAACAGCACGAGCCATCTATCTACAAACAAACATAGACAAGCAAGATACTATCAGGTACTAAGTTCATGATAAATTTAAGTTCAATTAATCATATTACTTAAGAACTCCCACTTAGACAGACATCTCTCTAGTCATCTAAGTGATCACGTGATCCAAATCAACTAAACCATAACCGATCATCACGTGAGATGGAGTAGTTTTCAATGGTGAACATCACTATGTTGATCATATCTACTATATGATTCACGCTCGACCTTTCGGTCTCTGTGTTCCGAGGCCATATCTGCATATGCTAGGCTCATCAAGTTTAACCTGAGTATTCTGCGTGTGCAAAACTGGCTTGCACCCGTTGTAGATGGACGTAGAGCTTATCACACCCGATCATCACGTGGTGTCTCGGCACGACGAACTTTGGCAACGGTGCATACTCAGGGAGAACACTTCTTGATAATTTTAGTGAGAGATCATCTTAAAATGCTACCGTCAATCAAAGCAAGATAAGATGCATAAAGGATAAACATCACATGCAATCAATATAAGTGATATGATATGGCCATCATCATCTTGTGCTTGTGATCTCCATCTTCGAAGCACCGTCATGATCACCATCGTCACCGGCGCGACACCTTGATCTCCATCGTAGCATCGTTGTCGTTACGCCATCTATTGCTTCTACGACTATCGCTACCGCTTAGTGATAAAGTAAAGCAATTACAGGGCGTTTGCATTTCATACAATAAAGCGACAACCATATGGCTCCTGCCAGTTGCCGATAACTTCGGTTACAAAACATGATCATCTCATACAATAAAATATAGCATCACGTCTTGACCATATCACATCACAACATGCCCTGCAAAAACAAGTTAGACGTCCTCTACTTTGTTGTTGCAAATTTTACGTGGCTGCTACGGGCTTAGCAAGAACCGTTCTCACCTACGCATCAAAACCACAACGATAGTTTGTCAAATAGACTCCGTTTTAACCTTCGCAAGGACCGGGCGTAGCCACACTCGGTTCAACTAAAGTGAGAGAGACAGACACCCGCCAGCCACCTTTAAGCACGAGTGCTCGTAACGGTGAAACCAGTCTCGCGTAAGCGTACGCGTAATGTCGGTCCGGGCCGCTTCATCTCACAATACCGCTGAACCAAAGTATGACATGCTGGTAGGCAGTATGACTTATATCGTCCACAACTCACTTGTGTTCTACTCGTGCATATAACATCAACGCATAAAACCTAGGCTCGGATGCCACTGTTGGGGAACGTAGTAATTTCAAAAAAATTCCTACGCACACGCAAGATCATGGTGATGGCATAGCAACGAGAGGGGAGAGTGTTCGTCCACGTACCCTCGTAGACCGTAAGCGGAAGCGTTAGCACAACACGGTTGATGTAGTCGTACGTCTTCACGATCCGACCGATCCAAGCACCGAACGTACGGAGCCTCCGAGTTCAGCACACGTTCAGCTCGATGACGATCTCCGGCCTCCGATCCAGCCGAGCTCCGGAGATGAGTTCCGTCAGCACGACGGCGTGGTGACGATGATGATGTTCTACCGGCGCAGGGCTTCGCCTAAACTCCGCGACGATATGACCGAGGTGGAATATGGTGGAAGGGGGCACCGCACACGGCTAAGGAACGATCCGTAGATCAACTTGTGTGTCTATGGGGTGCCCCCTGCCCCCGTATATAAAGGAGGGAGGGGGAGGCCGGCCGGCCCCTTTGGGCGCGCCAAGGGAGGAGGAATCCTCCTCCTAGTAGGAGTAGGATTCCTCCTTTCCTACTCCTACTAGGAGGGGGAAGGAAGGGGGAGAGGGGGGAAGGAAAGGGGGGCGCCGCCCCCCTCCTAGTCCAATTCGGACCAGAGGGAGAGGGGGCGCGCGGCCCACCCTGGCCGCCCCTCTCTCTTCCCACCTAGGCCCATGTGGCCCATTAACTCTCCCGGGGGTTCCGGTAACCCCCCCCCGGCACTCCGGTTTTCTCCGAAAACTCCCGGAACCTTTCCGGTGTCCGAATATAGTCGTCCAATATATCAATCTTTATGTCTCGACCATTCCGAGACTCCTCGTCATGTCCGCGATCACATCCGGGACTCCGAACAAACTTCGGTACATCAAAACTTATAAACTCATAATAAAACTGTCATCGAAACGTTAAGCGTGCGGACCCTACGGGTTCGAGAACTATGTAGACATGACCTAAAACCATTCTCGGTCAATAACCAATAGCGGGACCTGGATGCCCATATTGGTTCCTACATATTCTACGAAGATCTTTATCGGTCAAACCGCATAACAACATACTTTGTTCCCTTTGTCATCGGTATGTTACTTGCCCGAGATTTGATCGTCGGTATCCAATACCTAGTTCAATCTCGTTACCGGCAAGTCTCTTTACTCGTTCCGTAATACGTCATCTCATAACTAACTCATTAGTTACATGCTTGCAAGGCTTAGGTGATGAGTATTACCGAGAGGGCCCAGAGATACCTCTCCGACAATCGGAGTGACAAATCCTAATCTCGAATTATGCCAACCCAACATGTACCTTCGGAAACACCTGTAGAGCACCTTTATAATCACCCAGTTACGTTGTGATGTTTGGTAGCACACAAAGTGTTCTTCTGGTAAACGGGAGTTGCACAATCTCATAGTTGTAGGAACTTTGTATAAGTCATGAAGAAAGCATTAGCAGTATACTAAACGATCAAGTGCTAGGCTAACAGAATGGGTCATGTCAATCACATCATTCTCCTAATGATGTGATCCCATTAATCAAATGACAACACATGTCTATGGTCAGGAAACATAACCATCTTTGATTAATGAGCTAGTCAAGTAGAGGCATACTAGTGACTATGTGTTTGTCTATGTATTCACACATGTATCATGTTTCCGATTAATACAATTCTAGAATGAATAATAAACATTTATCATGATATGAGGAAATAAATAATAACTTTATTATTGCCTCTAGGGCATATTTCCTTCGCAAGCCTCTTGTGAGCTTAAAGCAGCTCATAGAATAGGCCGGTAGAGCTTGGGTCATAGACTTAAGTAGGACTTCCTTTGCCGCACACGAAAGCAACTTCTCACAATATCCTTGTACCCTAGACCTTGCCTGTTCACGGACATGAATGAAATTGTTCTCCGTGAGCCTACCTGCTACTGTTGGCAAGCCTAGGTACTTTTCAGCCGGAGTTTCTCTGTGTATTTGCAACGCATTCCGAACCCCAACACGTACCGATGCCCCACACTTCGGGCTAAAAAAGACTAAGCTTTTTGCCTTGTTAACACACTGACCCGAGCCCACACTGTATGCCTGCATAATCTCATTTAGACGGTGTGCACTTCTCGAGTCAGCTTTCAAGAAAACCAAACAGTCATCTGCGAAAAGCAGATGAGTTATCCACAGGGCCCTCAGCCCCGGTCTTATTCCTTTGTCCACCCATCCGCCATCATAGTTCTTCAGTAAATAGAGCCAGCTCCACCTCCTTGCAAATTTGTGTTAAGTTTTGGATATCCGCTCTCACACCCTCTTTGGTATCCTGAATAACCCCATGTTCATCTTCCAGCACCAGAATTTTATTCCGGTTCCTTCGTCTTGATGCATGTGCATGGAAGAAATACGTATTCCGATCACCTGCCTTCAGCCAGTCTGCTCTTGATCGTGCGTGATCGAACATCTCTTCCTTCAACAATAATTCATTTATTTGCCGCACCAACTCCTTTTCCTGTCTTGATGACCCTTGATATAGAGAGTTCGCTTTCTCTCGCTCAAATTCCTTCTGAGCTTTTTCAACCTTTTCCTTATGTCGCCGAACTTCTTCTGTTTCCAGTTCGTGAGTTGGCCCTGCATGTGATCCAGAGAAGTTTGAAGGTATGACAAGCACACCGCCCCCTGCTTCCACCATAGCGGCCTCAAAAGAATCTTCCTGCTGCCATGCATGTTCATATACAAATATGTGCGGTCCAACTTCCTCCCATGCACCCAGCTTGTCTAGCTTAGCAACCAATAAGCAGTGGTCCAACAGTGGTGTTGTCACATGCCTAACACTCGTCGCCGCATACTCCTGCAGAATGCTGGGTCAGCTAGGTAACGATCCAATCTTACCTTCACATTTGCTATACCCTCCTACCGATTGTCCCATGTGAATGGCATGCCATAGTACCCCAAATCTTGTAAGTTACAGAAGTCCAACACCTCTCTTAAGCCTTCCATCTGCCATTCAGCCCTTTCATTTGAGCCAAAATATTCCGCATTATCTGTAATTTCATTAAAATCGCCCCACATAGCCATGGGAGGTCACTTTGTCCCCTCTGTCGGTTCAATATCCGGTGTACCTTGTAGTAGGGGTCCTAAGCTAGGCGTCTTGGAGCGATGGTAACATGGACGCGGATTTTACCCAGGTTCAGGCCCTCTTGATGGAGGTAAAATCCTACGTCCTGCTTTTGATTGTATTCATATGGGGTATAGTACAGAGTACATGTGTCTACCACGAGATGGTAATAATGAATATGAGATTGTCTATTGACTAGCCTGGCCTCAGTTTATATAAGACACCGGAGGCCTATGGTTTAGGAGAGTCCTTGTCTTGGGCGCCAAGTCTTGTGGAGTCTCCCTTGTATGCGGCAGGGGTTGTCTGAACTGGCCCATGAGTATACGGCCATGGGGGTCCTCGGCCCAATCCAACTGATCAGGAGACGACGTGGTGAGTACCCCCTAGTCCAGGACACCGCCAGTAGCCCCCTGAACCGGTCTTCAAGTTGGGGACGCTCCTCGATTCTTCCGAACTGTTCTTCATCTTCGGTCGTCGGTCTTGAAAACTGGTTCAACAAATCTTCTCGTCTTTGATCTTGAGGATCACCGAGGTGACTCCGAAGAGTTTACACGTCGGGTATCCGAGGAGCCCCTTTAAGTTTCCGGCCTTTATCAATGCCTTGTTATTTTTTATGCCATACCTCGGGTTTGAAGTTGTTTCCGAGCGGCAACGTCCTCTTGCGTCCGAGCTCCAACGCGGGACTGCATTCGAGGTATCTTTAGCAGCCGAGCACCAACGCCGGACCGCTTCCGAGCTCCAACGCCGAAATGTATCCGAGCTCCAACGCCGGACTATGTCCAAGCTCCAACGCCGGACTATGTCCAAGCTCCAACACTGGACTATATCCGAGGTGTCATAGATCACCTTGGTTCAAAAAAGTTGAAGGAGTTTATCCGAGCTTTAATGCCGGAAATGCCCTCTATGGAGCCAGCCACTAGCGTCCGAGCTTTATGCCTAACTGCTTCCGGGGTGTCTATTGTAGTCGAGCACCAACGCCGGACTGTATCCGAGGTGGTGCACCACCTCGGCCATGGGCTAACTTTTATGAATTTAATTCCGAATTGTGCAATGTAATCTCTGCCGAGATGTATAGCCACTAGCCCTCAAGGTGCGTGTTGTCCTAATATTCGGGATGCACCTGAAGGAAAAAATGAAACCGCTGACCCTAGTAGCCCCTGAGACTCAGGTCGATTCATAAAATTAGCCTGAGGATCAATTCCCAACTCAGCAGCATACTTAGGAATAGAAACACAATGTGCAAAGTCCTCGAGACTCAGGTTGGGTGCGGCCAACCAACCTGAGGATAATAATCTCCTCAAAAACTATATTGCATTTTAAATTTTCTGCATTGGATTGTCAATGCAGTAGCCCTCGAGACACTGGTCGGGTGGCAACACTAGATCAGGGGATCGATGTGCCCTTTTAATATTTGTAAATATTAAGCCCGAAGCCCAGTAGCCCCCGAGCCTTAATGCGGGCACGGGGAGGGGGGGGGCGAATTAAGGATCGATATCCATAGTAAAATCACAAATTATATGTAATGACTCTATGTATCCAAGTACTTTACGTCATTAATGCTCAGATCCGCATTGTACAAAACTTTGTTGACCGACCATCGGCTTCAACCTCCTCGGCCAGCAGCCGAGGGGTGTTTGTCCTACTTTATAAAGCCTTTATGAGGGCAAATATTTACGGCAAACAAGGCAATCCGGCCATACAGTTTTATAAACAAAGGTACATAGAGAGACATGTTATATTATTGTTTAACATAAGAAACATCGTCCAAAGAAAATAGTCCCGCTATCGGTTCCTTTCTTTGGGTTGTCATGCTAAGCATGATCATGAAACCTCAGCTCCGATCAATGTGGGAGGAAAATACTAAGGATTTAGTTCGGGAAAGCTTCCAAACTCTGTGGTCTAAATGAACCCAAATTTTCACTTCCGTTGCAACCGTTTATAATCTTAAAGTGGCCCATTGTCGGCTTCTACCCCCTTGTAGATGCTACGTAGGGTGTTTCCGCAATAACAAAACAACCCTTAGCCGACGTCTCGGTGCCCTAAGGCGGTTGTGTTTAGCGGAAATGAGGCAATCAGATATGCGGGCTTTATAACTTTCACTTAGTCATAGAAGCTTAAAGTTGGGAGGCCAGCAAGTAGCCCCCCGGTTAGTGTTCGGCGATAGCCGAGGTCAAGCCGTAAACACTTCGGCCAATGTTATGAACGGCCCATCATTTAATACAGTCATCGGACCGCTGACCAGTTTACGCCTATTGTGACAGTCAGTTTTCGGCTTTCTCCGCTGAGGTGCTTAACCATGCGAGCTGGAAGCACAATCACAGTGGTTCTTCCTTTGCACACCTAGCAGAACAAAGCAGAACATAGGAGGAAAGCACAGGAGCCGGGCAACCCAACTATTGACCGAAGACACAATTCAAAACTGATGCATATATAGCAATGTCCGAGATTTTTTGCCGAATCTCTGAAGGTGTCCGGCGTTGCACGGAGAGACTTATGCGGAAAACACACAAATAGCTGAAAAGTGCCGCAGGATTGGAAAACCAAAAAACGTCAGGAAAAACTCGACGTCCGAACTAGATCAATTGTTCGGTGCCAATCAGAAATTTGGTCTTAAAAATTGTGCTTCTGTCGTGCTTTAACATGACACATCCTATCTCAAGACTTCAAGCGGGCCAGCCTACGGCTTCAACCTCCTATCCCGAAGGCGGAGTACTTCTCTTTAGGCCAGTTTAGCGAACTTTAGTGACTTTGATAGAGACATTAGGCTCCCCGGCTATTGATTGCACACTCGCGTCGAAGAAAGGAGTGATAGAAAAAAGACTTTGCAACGACTAAGAAGAAGAACACTTATTATAAAACAGCTCACATAAATTTAAGAGCCCCCGAGTGACTTGGGTAAAAGAATTTTATGTATAATGATTGTATGTACCGAAGTACGTATATCATATATGTGTTCACCTGAACTTTAAACGCGTCTTAAACGACCGTCGGCTTCTCCCTCTTCGGCCAAGGGCCGAAAAGTGTTATGTACTTCATCTGTCGAGAATATCGACGGTGTTTCCAATAACCAGGCAATCAGGCAATAGGGCTATAACAGACAAAGTGCGCTCATGGAACTTATGCTATATTACTGACGAAGTGTAAGAAGCATCTTCGAAGAAAATAGTACCCCCACCGATACCTTTCTTCGGTTGCTCATTGCTACTATGAGACTTGTGCAATTGATTTTTTGTACTCATGAGTTCCGTTGTGTGCCGACCATTATTGAAAACAGTGTAGCGACCCGACCTCAGATGGTTAAGTCTCTATGCTCAGGTGTCATCCCTGGATCAGTAATGCTGACACCACACAGTACTTCGAAGGATTTATAACAGAGTAGCAATCACACACTCATTACATCGTTGTCCAAAAGAGGACTTATTACAATAAATATGGCTTAAGGCCATCTAATAACGATAACAGCGGAAGACTTGGAAGATAAGTGAGTCCATCAACTCCAACGGCATCACTGAGTATAGAACCACGACCTAAAAGCACCTTACTCGTCGTCTGAAAAGTCTGCAACATGAAAGTTGCAGCCCGAAAACGGGTCAGCACATGGAATATGCTGGCAATGTAACACATAGAGAATGATGAATGATAAGCCTATACTACATGCATATATGGCTGGTGGATAAGCTCTATGGTTACAGTTTTTGCATAAAGCCAGTTTTTCCCTACTGCAAAGGAATAAATTTATTTAACTATCATGGTGGTTGTTAAACATTGAGAATGGTTGACAGCATCCTCAATCCCAATTAAAAAGTACTCATTAACAAACCCAACAATATTAAATTAGAGTAACATGTTGAGATTCACATGATATTCAAGTACTAGATACTCAAGATGTCCATAACCGGGGACACGGCTAATCATGATTAGTTTGTACACTCTGTAGAGGTTTGCGCACTTTTCTCCACAAGACTCGATCGCCTCCGTTTGGTTTCTCGCACTACATGGTGTTTGAGAAACGGATGACTGAGACATAGTTTTTCAGAAGCGCTAGCACCTTACGATGGGTAGACCCGTACACCTACATCCCCTACATCTGCTAGTCCACCACTATAAGAGTTCGCACGACTTAGTCAACTATGCCAGAGCCCATAATGGCTTGTGGCTGCACACGGAAGTTACTAGCATGAATTATCTTATGATCCCTTTGATCCTTGGTGGCGGTCCATAGGAAAATCACACGGTACCCCCGGGATTTCCAAAAAAACAGGCAATCACTGGATACCCCAGGTGCCTCAATCCACCCAGATGTGTATTTAAGTTGCCACCTCAGATAAACCATTAATTTAACAAACTCACATCTGTCATGGATATCACTCACCCAATCCACGTCTACTAGCATAGCATGGCATAATAAGCAAACGCAGAAGTAACCCCCAAAGGTTTCATAAGTAAAACAGGTAATAGGTACTACCTCATCTACTTCCCATCCCACAATTTAATTAGATCCTAATCATGCAATGTTTGAGGATTGATCTAATGCATAAAACTGGGTAGTAGAAAAGGTATGATCAAGTGTTACTTGCCTTGCTGGTGATCCGCGAAACCTAGAGATTCGAAGTAACAAGCGGCGCACTCCGGGTGATCTATCACAGACAAACAACAAGCATACAACAAGTACTCATCCAATGCACAGGTAAATCTCGAATAAAAGATCTAACCAGAAAGTTCAACTTAAGAACCCTGGTGGCAAAAAGAATCAAATCAAATAAAGCAACGAAAGTCAAACAGCGAAAGAAAACAACTCGGTTCTAGCAAGTTGAAACTAGGTCAAATTTTACAGTAGCAAAACTTTGTTTAAGTTGATTAGTCAGAACGGCGGTTTCGAAACGAAACTCCAGGCGCTTGAATCACCTGATTCCGATAAACGAGCGAGAAGATAAACTAGAACGAAGATCGGATCTGAAATCGCGATCAGAAAATAACGGAATAAATCCGTTTAAAAGAAAAACGATGAACGATTAAACGAACGGACGTTCGTTAACCGGGAATAACCGGTGATCACGTTCGTTAAGACGAACGGTCCGGCGAACGCTCGCTAAACAACAAAACCGAAAAAAAACCGATCTAGGGTTTCGGAAAAAAACGAAACGACGAGAAAAGAAAACCGGAACGGTTTTTTATAAAAAAAACCGAACCGAGGGGAGGGTGGCGCGGCGCGGCTACCTCGACGAGGCGGGGCTCCGGCGGGGCGGCGGGGCGACGGCGACGCGGCGGCGGCGGCTGCGGTGGCGCGCGGCTGCTGCTGCTGCTGCTTGGGGCGGCGGCGGCGGGTTGTGGGGAGGAGAGGGGGGGTGCCGGGGTATTTATAGGAGGGGGGAGGGTGGCTTGGCGGAGGGGGCAAGGCAAGGGCGGCGGCGGTGGCGGAGTCCGAGTAGGACTCGGCGGCGGCGGTGCTGCGCACGGGCGCGCGCGCGAGGGAGGCGGGCGGCTGGGCCGGCTGGGCCCTTGGCCCAGGCGGGGCGCTGCGCGTTTTTTTTAAATAACGCGCGTAGAAAAACGAAGAAAATAAAATCTAAACGAACTCCAAAAAATTTCAAAGTAAATTTTCCCCGACTCCAAAAAATGAGTCGAACAAAATGAACTTTTACTCGGGGCCTAAAATGCAATTTTTGAAAACACGCATTTTTCCCTAAGGCAAATAAACTTCGAAAAAAATCCAAAATTTGATTTATTTATTAAATCTTCATTTTTCCTAAATTTTAGGAAAGTCATATTATTCCCTCTCTTATTTTTGATATTGGAAAAAAATTATTTGAAGATGAAATAAATAAAATCAAATGATCCTCTTTTCATAATTTGAGAGAACTCAAATATGAAAATTTTGAAATCTCCAACTCTCTCCGTGGGTCCTTGAGTTGCGTGAAATTTCTAGGATCGACAAATGCAAGAAAATATGTAATGCATGATGATCTAATGTATAACATTCCAAATTGAAAATTTGGGATGTTACAAACAGTAAGAGCGCTAGCTTTCGGCTTCACCCAGTCTGAGGTCCGGCTCGGATGACCCGATCATGACAATCGCAGAGGTGCTCCCTTTACTCCCTAGCCGAACAATCGGGAACGTAGGGGTAAGCACAGGAGCCAGGCAACCCAGCTTGCGAAACAACTTAAGTCAATATGGTGCAAATTGTGGCATAATACACGAACAAGGAACGAAGCCGTACAAGTATAATCATATGCAAGAGGAAATGCTTCATAAAGGAAGCCCCCAAGGAAACGGGGTATTTGAATTTGTGTGTCACAAACAAAATTTGGACAAGGAAGTTTTTCGCAAACAACTTTTGCAAAAACAGCATAATGCTTGATCGAACCGAACAAAATTTAAAACTGAAAGTTTTTGAGCATGAAAGCGACTTAGCCGGTTAATGTGCTCGGTGTTGATGGCGCGATTCGGGCTTGTGGTGGGACGAAGACGCCCATTGATCTGTGACAAATCCGACAAGGTTCGTCCTCGGCATGGCCGAGGTCCCAGCCCCCAGGCCCGAGGTGTCCGAGCAAGGAGTTCGGCACTCCACAGTAGTGACCGTATAACGCAGTCAAAATCGATTACCTGCACACATAAAACAGTGCAAGCAAAAAACAATAATAATTGAAAGAAAAAATTGCACAATTAATATATGCGGACGAATCATGAGGTAAGTTTGGCCTGTGCGCCGGGGTTGGTTCGACGAAGCGATGGCATTGTGGCCCGATGATGTCGACGAAGGTCGGCCTGCCCAGGTGACAGGGAGGAGCTAGCCGGACCGACGCTAGGTACGAGTGTCGACAAAATATCTGTGCAAAAATAATGCAGTGCAAAACAACAGAAAATATTCTGTGTGCAATAATTTTAGGAGCTAACCGAATAGTTAGGAAAAATAAAACCTGTTCGATGGCGATGACCCAGACTGGAATAAACGGACGAACTGGTCCGTACTGAGCATGTGAGGAAAAAAGGGAGAAACAAGTCTCCCTGTGGTGTACTGCCATCAAGCCGAGCTCTGGTCGGTGCACAACTCCGCACTATACCTTCGACTGGATCACCCGTGTGCCAGATTGAGGCCGGATCCGATGTATCGCCAAGCAGCAAACACGAAGATAGGCCGTACTGTGATCTGATGTCTTGTGAGGCAATAAACAGATGATGTAATAATAAACATCAGATCCGAATCAAACAAACGGGAGGAGGTCTAGCATCTCATGCAAGCGTTAGCACATACTGGTATGATATGATACTAGTTTTAGTGCAAGGGTCAAATCAATCTAGTACGTAAAAAAGTGCACGGAAGACAGACGACAAGACAAAAGGAGAGGAGAGATTAAGTCTCCCTGCGAGTTGCTGTATGGCCGAATTCTTGCGGCCCTGGTGTGCTGGTGCGTCTGTTCTGTTCTCGGATGCATCTGTTTAAACCGGCTAGCCAGAAACATTGACGGACCGAATTTTAGATCGGTCGCTAAAGGTCTGCACAGAAAAAAAATCATGCAAACTAGCAGAACAATATTCGGTGCATATTTAATATATACAGTAAAGGTAATTAGAAAGATAAAACCTAATGTTCTCGTTCTGAGGCGTTTGAAATCCAAGGTAAAAAGGCAGGACTAGTACTGCCGTGTACGAGGCCAACGAATCCTCAAAAGGCGTGATGATCAATTAGTGTGTCTGGACTGGAGTCCTGAACATACACTTCATAGTGAACTTTTAGTTTCCATGCATATTGACCCCTCCAAGGCGTTTTTGCTTTGCTGGTCTGCCGTCCAGCAACGTGATAATTAATCTTTGGTTTAGCGGCCGCCGGCACATAAATCCTCCTGGATATCTGCATTGACGAAGCGGGTTTTCCGAGGTGTCTGATTGAAACTGTCCGGACAGGCGCAGGAGACTTCACCGTCGATCAATATGAACAAAGGATGCACTGTTTATCCAACAGATTTTGTAATCTGCACTGCAAACTAGTATTAATGCATCAGTACTTGGTCATGCATGCGTTAACAGGAATCAATGGCCCCACAACGGCCTCCTTGATACTTTAAGAAATAATTAAAGGAAAGGAGAGAATCTCCCTGATGCGTGTTGCCCGGCCATCAGTAAGAAGATCCCTGCATGCTTGGAGATTTGCTATGGTCGGACGGCCGGACACGGCCGCCTGGTGCGCCGGCTTGATTAAGCGGCTCCCGCCACGGAAGATGTTACAATGACAGATTTTCTCCATACGAGCAGACACCAATACAACAACAACTTATAATGATTCCGATCTGCAAAAATAATTATACAAACCAGCAGTACCAATTTGATATTCAATTTGTGCGGAACAGATCTTAATAGAAAAGATAGCACCTCATCATCCAATCGATCCGTGACGAACACCCAGCAGGCTCTCAATAAAAACACCAATGTCGGTTCAATATTCGGCGTATCTCGTAGTAGGGGTCCTAAGGGCATCTCCAGCCGCGCCCCCAAGAAGGCCTCCCCAGGCGTTTTTTTGGCGCCGGCGCCAAAAAAACGGCCCAGTCGCGTCCCCAGGACCCCGATTTTCGCCGGCTTGGGCCGAATACAGCGCCGGCGGACCCAGCCCGAACCCGGCGCGCTGGGGGCACTCGGGGGCGCCGGGCGAACTTTTTTGGCGCGAAGAAACCGCGGGCCCAACGCGTCAGCGACACGGATCACTTCTCGGCCCTTCGTCGTCCTCATCGCCTCGTTTACCGCGGCGAATCAATGCCAAAGCTGCCGCGCTGCCGCGCCGGTCAGCCTGCGCCATTGATGCCTCACGGGCGGTGCAGTGAAGGCCGGACGACGCGCGTCCCTCGCCCTCGCCTCGCCCGCCACGCGTACGCACGGTGCCACGCGTGTGGGCGGCGCCTCGGCCTATATATGCCACGCCCCGGCGTACTCGGTCGTCTCACACTTCCCCGCCGCCGTCGTTCCTCCCTCTCCTCTCCTCCTTTCGCCGTCTTCAGCTCAAAACCAATGGCCGAGTGCTTCCCAGGCGACGGCGCGGCGGCGAACGGCTTCGGCCGCCGCCATCTCCATGAAGACGAGGCTCGCCTCCTTTACGAGGCCGAGTACCCGGTCCCGCCGGACATGCGGGTGCCCGGGGCGTGGAGGATCAGCGCGGGCGGCGTACCGGTGCCCCCGATACCCACCGGCGCGGCGCGGCGTGCGGAGATAGCACGCATCCGCTCGAACCTGCCGCGTGCGGCGAGGGAGGGGCCGCAGTACATCCCCGACAGCCCGCTGTGGGAGCCGTACTTCCGCCGCCGTCACGCCCAGCAGCTCGAGGCCACCAACGGCGTCGTGCCCTCCGGCAGGCAAAACTCTGCCGGCCGGCGTCGATGGTGGGGCGTGCCAGGGCGCACGTTGGAGGCCGTCCTCGAGTACATCGAGGGCGGCAACACGCTGCGCCTCGACTACCCCGCTCCCCCTTCCTTTTCACGCCGCCGGGGAAGCTCCTGAACCCCGAGGCGCATGGAGACCGGGGGGTCCTCCTCTTCGTCCGGCGGCTCGCCCTGCCTCCGCCCCGTCAAGCCGGAGCCCCAGGACACGCCGGTGGCCGCGCGCACCCGCAGCTCCGGCGTCCGTATCGGCGCCAACGCCTCGCCACCCACCGGCCGTTTCGTCCTCGTCGAGCCCAAGCCGGAGCCCGTCCTCCCTGCGGAGTACGAGGAGATAGCCGGCACGGCTTCTCCGACGAGGACGCCATGCAGTGGGCGCGAGACGACTACCTCCGCAACGAGACGGTCCGGCAGTGCCGGGCCCTGGAGGAGATCGCCGCCCGCAAGCGTGGGCGTGAGGACGAGCACGGCGTCGTGATCCTCGACAGCGACGACGACAACGCCCCCGGGCCTTCCAACCCGCCGCCGTGCCAACCGGGGGAGGGGTGCAGCAGGGACGGCGGAGGTTTAGGCAGGGGCGGGGGCGGCGGCGACGACGACGACGACGGCAGCGACTACACGCGGTTCTACAGCCTCCTCAGCATGTAGAACCGCGTGGGCGGGCGGCGAGGCGGGCGGCGAGGGAGACGGCGGGAGTAGCCCGCGGCATTTTTTTGTAAAATATGTTTAAGTTTGAACGAACTCGCCGTGTTTGCGTTAAATTTGAGTCGTTTTGCGCCGTGTTTGCCATTTTTATTCAAACCGTGGGCGCCGCGACTGGGGGGCATCACGCCCCCAGTGCACGGTTTAGCGCCGGTGCGCCCCCAGGGGGTGATTTTTTGCCCCTCTTGGGGGGCCAACGGCTGGAGATGCCCTAAGCTAGGCGTCTTGGAGTGATGATAACATGGACAGGGATTTTACCCAGGTTCGGGCCCTTTTGATAGAGGTAAAACCCTACGTCCTGCTTTTGATTGTATTCATATGGGGTATAGTACAGAGTACATGTGTCTACCACGAGATGGTAATAATGAATATGAGATTGTCTATTGACTAGTCTGGCCTCGGTTTATATAAGACACCAGAGGCCTAAGGTTTAGGAGAGTCCTTGTCTTGGGCGCCAAGTCTTGTGGAGTCTTCCTTGTATGCGGCAGGGGTTGTCCGAACTGGCCCATGAGTATACGGCCATGGGGGTCCTCGGCCCAATCCAACTGATCGGGAGACGACGTGGTGAGTACCCCCTAGTCCAGGACACCGTCACCCTCAGCCATCTAAGTAGTCTCCAATGTTTAGATCTCTCACTCCTCCTTGCCTTGGCATAAAAACCAGTAAAGTGCCACTCCTTCTGATCACGTCCCACATTCCGTACTATAACATCTATATGTTGATCTGACACATTATTTAGTGTAACATCCACCTCCTTTGACCAGAAAAGGGCAAGACCACCACTGAGACCATTACTACTAACTGGCACAAATCCTTCAAAACCAAGTCTCGCTCTCATCTCCGCAACTCTAGTTCCTCGATCTTTGTTTCAGAAATGAAGACCAGGGCGGGCCCTTCCAGCCTCACCAAATGATGAAGCTCACGAACTGTCTCCGGGTTCCCAAGCCGGTGACAGTTCCAAATTAAACAATTCATTTGTCCTGGCGGGACTGCACTGCAGCCACCGCCAAATCAACATCTCGAGTCTCTCCCAACGCTTTCTTCTTCTTTGAATCCCTACTATCCTCCTTTGAGCTGGTCGACAACTCATTCTCCATAGCTCGCTTTTTATTCAGTGTTTCCTGATCCAAGAGCATAAGCTGGCTGCCCGAGCTGTTTGTAGGCCCTTTTGCATTCATATCAACTCGACGGTACACTGCATTTTTCCCTCCGTTACGGCCCTTAACAAAGCCTCTATCAAAACCACCTCTTCCTCCTTGACCGCCACCATGGGCGTTGAACTGGTAGACTACATTCCTAACGCTCCAGTCTCGCTTTTTCAGTGGCGATGTCACCTCATCACCTTCTTCTACCTCCTCTTCTTCCTCTTGCCAATCACTCTTCTTCACACCGGCCCCTTGATTCTGGCCATTATTCGTCGGCATTCCACTCCCCCAGCTTTTCCTTATTCCTGACCACCTTAGCTTCTCCTTATAAGGCAAGCAGCCGTCTGCATCTCTTTCAGCCGAGCTAGGACAAAAACCTTCAGCGTGTCCAAGCCTTCCACATGAAAAGCAAAAATATGGCAAATTCTCATATTGTATGTCATAAAGAATAGTCTCTTTTGTTCTTGCTTATTCGATCTGAACCCACCGCATCGAAGGCTCTTTCACTTGTATCCAAATTTGGGCTCTCGGAGATTCACCAAAGGCGAACCCTTTCGAGTCCACATCCAATCTACTCACTTCACCCACCATACCTGCAATCCTCTTCAGCCATGGCGAGTACCGAAGGTTGAACGGCAGGTTTATAATTCTTGCCCATATTTTTAACTTCTCAAACTTCTAATCGGATGGCCTTGATCTGCAGTCAAAAACTTCCAGTACTACTGCATGTTTGCCAACCATCCACGGACCATCCTCAAAGATGCGATCTCGGTCCCTCTGTCCCTCCAGATTCGCCACAAACATGTTCTCCCCCACAGGGTTAAAATTCAGCCCTCTCAGATTAATATGCAGAAACTGTGTGGGCTGAATTACCGTGGTGTTCTTTTTTTTGTGTTGAAATGAAAGTTCTTCAAACACCGTGAAACTTTTTGTGGATTTTTATGGACCAGAAGACTACCAATGGGCCAGAGCAGCACCTGGGGGTGCCCCGAGGGGGGCACAACCCACCAGGCGCGCCCCGGTGGGTTGTGCCCACCTCGATGGCCTCCTGCACCCCCTCTTCGCCCTATAAACTCCCAAATATTCCAAAAACCCTCAGGGAGACCCTAGATCGGAGGTTACGCCGCCGCAAGCCTCTGTAGCCAATGAAAACCAACCGGGACCCCGTTCCGGCACCCTGTCGGAGGGGGGAATCGTCACCGATGGCCATCTTCATCATCCCGACGCTCACCACGATGACGAGGGAGTAGTCCACCCTTGGGGTTGTGGGTTTGTACCAGTAGCTATGTGTTTAATCTCTCTCTCGCGCGATCTTGAGATGTCATGATCTTGATGTATCATGGGCTTTGTTAACATAGATGGATCATATGATGTTTCTCCCCTCTGTACTCTTGTTGTGATGAATTGAGTCTTTACCCTTTGAAGTTTTGTCTTGTCAGATTGAATGTTCAGATATGAGAACACTTGATATATGTCTTGCATATGAATACCCATGGTGACAATGGGGTATTATTTTGATTCACTTGATATATGTTATGGCACTCAACTTGCGGATTCCTGCGGTGACATTGGGGTAATCTATGCATAGGGGTTGATGCACATTTTTATTATCTTTTCTCTGATAGAAACTTTGGGGGTCCCCTTGTAGTTCTTTGTGTGGATTGAATACTATGATCATGAAGTTGTTGATGCATATCGTAGAATTAACTCACGGATACTTATGGTGACATTAGAGTATCTAGGTGACATTAGAGTTGGTTGATGTGTGTCATATGGTGTTATTTTAGTACGAACTCTTGAATAGATCGAACGGAAAGAATAACTTTTGTGTTATTTTAGTACGAACTCTAGGGTAGATTGATCGGAAAGAATAGCTTTGAGGTGGTTTCTTACCCTACAAATAATTTCTATCTTTTGTTCTCCGTTATAGGAACTCAGGAGTGATTCTTTATTGCACTTTGAGGGATAATCATATGACCCAGCTATGTTAGCATTGTTGAGAGATTACACTAGTGAAAGTATGCACCCTAGGCCTCATTTTCCATCATTGCAATACCGTTTGTGCTTTGTTTTACTATTTACTACCTTGCTGTTTTTTTATTGTTCGCACTACAAAAACTCATATCTACTATCCATACTGCACTTTTATCACCATCTCTTCACCAAACTAGTGCACCTATACAATTTTCCATTGTATTGGGTGTGTTGGGGACACAAGAGATTTCTTGTATTTGATTGCAGGGTTGCTCGAGAGAGACTATCTTCATCCTACCCCTCCCACGGATTGATAAACCTTAGGTCATCCACTTGAGGGGAAATTGCTACTGTCCTACAAAACTCCGCGCTTGGAGGCCCAACACGAGTCTACAAGAATAGAGTTGCGTAGTAGACATCAAGCTCTTTTCTGGATCCTTTGCTGGGGAGGTGAGTGCTTGAAGGTATATCTTTAGATCTTGCAATCAATCTTTGTGTTTCTTGTTTTATCACTAGTTTGGTTTACCAAAAGAAAACTACAAAAAATGGAATTGAGGTTGCATCATATTATTGATCATCTTTATAATATATTTCTTGAAAATGATGGATCGGAAAATTGTGCTCAATTGTTAGAAGAAGAAGTCAATATGTTTGGCAGAAATTATTTGAATGATGAACATGATTGCAATGTTTTTAGTATGAATTCTTTGAATAGCCATGGTGTTAATGATGATTGCATTGGTCATGATAATGATGTCTCCTATAAGAACATCAATTTTTATGGAGTGAATTGGGAGTGCAAAAGCACACCAAAAAGGGAAGATAGATTTTGCATGAGGCATAAGTATTTAGAAACAAAATGGTTTCAAGAGAAGCTAGATGGTTGTGCTGAAAAATTTCATTTTTTCGCCATCCTTGCGAACTTTGCAATGAACATGGTCATTTAAATCTCCAATGCAAATTGTTTCATGATCGAATCGTGTCCAGAAATTGTGATGACTTGATTTCCCTTGCGCATCATAATGAACTTAGTTTGCTTCTGGGTTATGAAGAAATGAAACGTATAACTAAGAATATTCCATATAACCCTAAGAGATTTCTTGATTTTAATCTAGAGGAAATTTATATGTTTTATGCAGTAAATTGCATTGAGAATCCTTATATTGCTAACTATCTAAAGACAAGAAAGAAAATAGAATATGAAGAGAGTACTAATGAAAGGGAAAATATTTCCCAATACCCTCCTAGTGTTTCTTATGATGAATCAGGTAACGAGGATGAGCTTCCTATCCAATCAATCTCTTCAACAAGAAGCTCGAAAAAACTGATTAAACCCACACGTGAGGTGGTGAAGAAGAAAAAGAAGAGAAGAAAAAAGAAGAGGTAAAAAGGTAACTCTCCTAAGTAATATTGCTCCTATCACCGCTGTGCCTCATGAAAGTGAATCAAATATGTTGATGGAGGATGATGATATTGAGTATGATTTTGTGATGCCTAATACTTGTTGTAATGATTATGCTTGGGAAGACAATGATGTCTTTTATGATCTTGAAAATATTTTTGGCACTTGCTTGGAAGAATATGATAATAATGTTTGCTATACTATTGATGCCATTCATGCTATTGATAAGAATGATTATGATGATATGCACAACGACAAGCTTGGGGGTGCTATGTTTGATGAGTATGAAATGTTTGAAAATCTACTTGCTGAAATGCTTGTCCTAAGCTTGGGGATGCTTTGCATAATGAATATGATCCTTTGGTTCCTTCTACTTTCGATAAGAAAATTTATTATGATGATAGCATGCCTCCTATTTATGATGATGATAACCCACAAGTATAGGGGATCAATTGTAGCCTCTTTCGATAAGTAAGAGTGTCGAACCCAACGAGGAGCTAAAGGTAGAACAAATATTCCCTCAAGTTCTATCGACCACCGATACAACTCTACGCACGCTTAGCGTTCGCTTTACCTAGAACAAGTATGAAACTAGAAGTACTTTGTAGGTGTTGTTGGATAGAATTGCAAGATAATAAAGAGCACGTAAATAGAAAGTAGGGGCTGTTTAGATAAAGAAGCAATAAAGTTAGTATAGTGACTCTGGAAAAGTGGTGGTAGGAGTCGTGAAATTGTCCCTAAGCAATTGACTACTTTACTAGACCGATAGCAAATTTTATGTGGGAGAGGCGTAAGCTAACATACTTTCTCTTCTTGGATCATATGCACTTATGATTGGAACTCTAGCAAGCATCCGCAACTACTAAAGATCATTAAGGTAAAACCCAACCATAGCATTAAAGTATCAAGTCCTCTTTATTCCCATACGCCATGACCCACTTATCCGTGTTTGTGTTTCAATCACTCACGCAACACAGACAATAAGCAAACCATGAACATATTGCAAACCCTACAGCGGGGATCCCTCACGCTTGCATGACACGGAGAGCACCATAGGACAGCAACATAACCACAAGCAAATTAAACCAATCATAACAATTCACCAATTACCGA
Organism: Triticum aestivum; assembly: GCF_018294505.1. Classification (NCBI taxonomy): domain Eukaryota; kingdom Viridiplantae; phylum Streptophyta; class Magnoliopsida; order Poales; family Poaceae; genus Triticum; species Triticum aestivum. Next base: position 438,515,900 of record NC_057813.1, on the reverse strand, counting down.
TAGGACAACGAAAATCTACTCGGACATCATAGGATGGCAACACATCATTGGTTAATAATATGAAGCATAAAGCACCATGTTCAAGTAGAGGGTACAGCGGGTTGCGGAAGAGTGGACCGCTGAATATAGATGGGGGAAGGTGATGGAGATGTTGGTGAAGATGACGGAGGTGTTGGTGTAGATTGCGGTGATGATGATGGCCCCGGCGGTGTTCCGGCGCCAGCAGAAGCGAGGGGGAGAGAGCCCCCCTTCTTCTTCTTCTTCCTTGACCTTCTTCCTAGATGGGAGAAGGGTTTCCCCTCTGGTCCATGGTCTCCATGGCGTGGGATGGGTGAGAGCCCCTTTGAGATTGGATCTGTCTCTCTGTCTCTCTCTGTTTCCGCATTCTATGATTCTGCTCTGCCCTTTCACCGTTTCTTATATATCCGGAGATCCGTAACTCCGATTGGATTGAAACCTTCGCCACGATTTTTTTCCCAGAAATTAGCTTTCTTGCGTAAAAAAGAAGAGCAGCAACCGCCTTACGGGGTGCCCACGAGGGTTAGGGGCGCGCCCCCTGCCTCGTGGCCCCCTCGGGCACCATCTCGCGTTGATTCTTCTTCCCGAAAATCATAAATATTCCAAAAATATTCTCTGTCCGTTTTTATCCCATTTGGACTCCGTTTGATATGGGGTTTCTGCGAAACATAAAACATGCAACAAACAGGAACTGGCACCGGGCACTGGATCAATATGTTAGTCCCAAAAATAGTATAAAAAGTTGCCAAAAGTATATGAAAGTTGAATAATATTGGCATGGAACAATAAAAAAATTATAGATACGGCGGAGACATATCAGCATCCCCAAGCTTAATTCCTGCTCGTCCTCGAGTAGATAAATGATAAAAAGATAATTTTTTATGTGGAATGCTACCTAGCATAATCTTGATCATATATCTAATCATGGCATGAATATTAAGACACGAGTGATTTAAAGAAATAGTCTATCATTTGACATAAAAACAATAGTAGTCAGGCATCCCAACAAACAATCATGTCTTTCAAAATATTAATGCTTACAGAACGTTTTCCCTACAAAATCATATAGTCTTTTATGCTCCATTTTCTTAACACAAGGTACCCCTCATGCCTATCTCGGTGTCAGCCAAGCAATTGGTTCATACTTTTTAACGCGCTTCAGCTTTTTCAACCTTCACGCAATACATGACCGCAAGCCATGGATATAGCACTACAGGTGGAATAGAGTATGATGGTGGAGGTGTTGGGGAACGTAGTAATTTCAAAAAAATTCCTACGCACACGCAAGATCATGGTGATGGCATAGCAACGAGAGGGGAGAGTGTTCGTCCACGTACCCTCGTAGACCGTAAGCGGAAGCGTTATGACAACGCGGTTGATGTAGTCGTACGTCTTCACGATCTGACTGATCCAAGTACCGAACGTACGGCACCTCCGAGTTTAGCACACGTTCAGCTCGATGACGATCCCCGGGCTCCGATCCAGCAAAGCGTCGGGGATGAGTTCCGTCAGCACGACGGCGTGGTGACGATGATGATGTTCTACCGGTGTAGGCTTCGCCTAAACTCCGCGACGATATGACCGAGGTGGAATATGGTGGAGGGGGGCACCGCACACGGCTAAGGAACGATCCGTAGATCAACTTGTGTGTCTATGGGGTGCCCCCCCACCCCCATATATAAAGGAGCAAGGGGGGAGGCCGGCCGGCCCAAGGGGGGCGCGCCAGGAGGAGGAGTCCTCCTCCTAGTAGGAGTAGGACTCCTCCTTTCCTACTCCTACTAGGAGGGGGAAGGAAGGGGGAGAGGGGGAAGGAAATAGGGGGGCGCCCCCCCTCCTAGTCCAATTCAGACCAGAGGGAGAGGGGGCGCGCGGCCCACCCTGGCCGCCCCTCTCTCTTCCCCACTAAGGCCCATAAGGCCCATTACTCTCCCGGGGGGTTCCGGTAACCCCTCTGGCACTCCGGTTTTCTACGAAATCACTCGGAACACTTCCGGTGTCCGAATATAGTCGTCCAATATATCAATCTTTATGTATCGACCATTTCGAGACTCCTCGTCATGTCCGTGATCACATCCGGGACTCCGAACAAACTTCGGTACATCAAAACTTATAAACTCATAATAAAACTGTCATCGTAACGTTAAGCGTGCGGACCCTACGGGTTCGAGAACTATGTAGACATGACCTAGAACTATTCTCGGTCAATAACCAATAGCGGAACCTGGATGCCCATATTGGTTCCTACATATTCTACGAAGATCTTTATCGGTCAAACCGCATAACAACATACGTTGTTCCCTTTGTCATCGGTATGTTACTTGCCCGAGATTCGATCGTCGGTATCCAATACCTAGTTCAATCTCGTTACCGGCAAGTCTCTTTACTCGTTACGTAATGCATCATCCCGTAACCAACTCATTGGTCACATTGCTTGCAAGGCTTTATAGTGATGTGCATTACCGAGAGGGCCCAGAGATACCTCTCCGACAATCGGAGTGAGAAAACCTAATCTCGAAATACGCCAACTCAACATGTACCTTCGGAGACACCTGTAGTACTCCTTTATAATCACCCAGTTACGTGGTGACGTTTGGTAGTACCCAAAGTGTTCCTCCGGTAAACGGGAGTTGCATAATCTCATAGTTACAGGAACATGTATAAGTCATGAAGAAAGCAATAGCAATATACTAAACGATCAAGTGCTAGGCTAACGGAATGGGTCGTGTCAATCACATCATTCTCCTAATGATGTGATCCCATTAATCAAATGACAACACATGTCTATGGTTAGGAAACATAACCATCTTTGATTAATGAGCTAGTCTAGTAGAGGCATACTAGTGACATTATGTTTGTCTATGTATTCACACATGTATCATGTTTCCGGTTAATACAATTCTAGCATGAATAATAAACATTTATCATGATATGAGGAAATAAATAATAACTTTATTATTGCTTCTAGGGCATATTTCCTTCAGTCTCCCACTTGCACTAGAGTCAATAATCTAGATTACATAGTAATGATTCTAACACCCATGGAGTCTTGGTGTTGATCATGTTTTGGTCATGAGAGAGGCTTAGTCAACGGGTCTGCAACATTCAGATCCGTATGTATCTTGCAAATCTCTATGTCTCCCACTTGGACTTGGTCCCGAATGGAATTGAAGCGTCTCTTGATGTGCTTCGTCCTCTTGTGAAATCTGGATTCCTTTGCCAAGGCAATTGCACCAGTATTGTCATAGAAGATCTTCATTGCTCCCGATGCACTAGGTATGACACCTAGATCGGAAATGAACTCCTTCATCCAGACTCCTTCATTTGCTGCTTCCGAAGCAGGAATGTACTCCGCTTCACATGTAGATCCCGCCACGACGCTTTGTTTAGAACTACACCAACTTCAGCTCCACCATTTAATAAAAATACGTATCCGGTTTGCGATTTAGAATCGTCCGGATCAGTGTCAAAGCTTGCATCAACGTAACCATTTACAACTAGCTCTTTGTCACCTCCATATACGAGAAACATATTCTTAGTCCTTTTCAGGTATTTCAAGATGTTCTTGACCGCTGTCCAGTGATCCACTCCTGGATTACTTTGGTACCTTCCTGCCAAGCTTATTGCTAAGCATACGTCAGGTCTGGTACACAGCATTGCATACATGATAGAGCCTATGGCTGAAGCATAGTGAACATCTTTCATTTTCTCTCTATCTTCTGCAGTGGTCGGACATTGAGTTTGACTCAACTTCATACCTTGAAGCACGAGCAAGAACCCTTTCTTTGCCTGGTCCATTTTCAACTTTTTCAAAATTTTATCAAGGTATGTGCTTTGTGAAAGTCCTATTAAGCGTCTTGATCTATCTCTATAGATCTTGATGCCCAATATGTAAGCAGCTTCACCGAGGTCTTTCATTGAAAAACTTTTATGCAAGTATCCCTTTATGCTATCCAGAAATTCTATATCATTTCCAATTAATAATATGTCATCTACATATAATATCAGAAATGCTACAGAGCTCCCACTCACTTTCTTATAAATACAGGCTTCTCCAAAAGTCTGTATAAAACCATATGCTTTGATCACATTATCAAAACGTTTATTCCAACGCCGAGATGCTTGCACCAGTCCATAAATGGATCGCTGGAGCTTGCACACTTTGTTAGCACCTTTTGGATCTACAAAACCTTCTGGTTGCATCATATACAACTCTTCTTCTAGAAATCCATTCAAGATTGCAGTTTTAACATCCATTTGCCAAATTTCATAATCATGAAATGCAGCAATAGCTAACATGATTCGGACAGACTTAAGCATCGCTATGGGTGAGAAAGTCTCATCGTAGTCAACCCCTTGAACTTGTCGAAAACCTTTCGCAACAAGTCGAGCTTTATAGACAGTTACATTACCATCAGCGTCAGTCTTCTTCTTAAAGATCCATTTATTCTCAATGGCTTGCCGATCATCGGGCAAGTCAACCAAAGTCCATACTTTGTTTTCGTACATGGATCCCATCTCAGATTTCATGGCCTCTAGCCATTTTGCAGAACCTGGGCTCATCATCACTTCCTCATAGTTCGTAGGTTCATCATGGTCAAGTAACATGACTTCCAGAATAGGATTACCGTACCACTCTGGTGCGGATCTTACTCTGGTAGACCTACGAGGTTCAGTAGAAACTTGATCTGAAGTTTCATGATCAATATCATTAGCTTCCTCACTAATTGGTGTAGTTGTCACAAGAACCAGTTCTTGTGATGAACTACTTTCCAATAAGGGAGCAGATACAGTTATCTCATCAAGTTCTACTTTCCTCCCACTCACTTCTTTCGAGAGAAACTCCTTCTCTAGAAAGGATCCGATTTTAGCAACAAAAATCTTGCCCTCAGATCTGTGATAGAAGGTGTACCCAATAGTCTCTTCTGGGTATCCTATGAAGACACATTTCTCTGATTTGGGTTCGAGCTTCTCTGGTTGAAGTTTCTTTACATAAGCATCGCAGCCCCAAACTTTAAGAAACGACAACTTTGGTTTCTTGCCAAACCACAGTTCATAAGGTGTCGTCTCAACGGATTTTGATGGTGCCCTATTTAACGTGAATGCGGCCGTCTCTAAAGCATAAACCCAAAACGATAGCGGTAAATCAGTAAGAGACATCATAGATCGCACCATATCTAGTAAAGTATGATTACGACGTTCGGGCACACCATTTCGTTGTGGTGTTCCGGGTGGCGTGAGTTGCGAAACTATTCCACATTGTTTCAAGTGTAGACCAAGCTCGTAACTCAAATATTCTCCTCCACGATCAGATCGTAGAAACTTTATTTTCTTGTTACGATGATTTTCCACTTCACTCTGAAATTCTTTGAACTTTTCAAATGTTTCAGACTTGTGTTACATTAAGTAGATATACCCATATCTGCTCAAGTCATCTTTGAAGGTGAGAAAAAAACGATACCCGCCGCGAGCCTCAACATTCATTGGACCACAAACATTAGTATGTATGATTTCCAACAAATCAGTTGCTCGCTCCATAGTTCCGGAGAACGGTGTTTTAGTCATCTTGCCCATGAGGCACGGTTCGCAAGTACCAAGTGATTCATAATCAAGTGATTCCAAAAGCCCATCAGTATGGAGTTTCTTCATGCGCTTTACACCGATATGACCTAAACAGCAGTGCCACAAATAAGTTGCACTATCGTTATCAACTCTGCATCTTTTGGTTTCAACACTATGAATATGTGTATCACTATATCGAGATTCAATAAAAATAGACCACTCTTCAAGGGTGCATGACCATAAACGATATTACTCATATAAATAGAACAACCATTATTCTCTGATTTAAATGAATAACCGTCTCGCATCAAATGAGATCCAGATATAATGTTCATGCTTAACGCTGGCACCGAATAACAATTATTTAGGTCTAAAACTAATCCCGAGGGTGGATGTAGAGGTAGCGTGCCGACCGCGATCACATCGACTTTGGAACCATTTCCCACGCGTATCGTCACCTCGTCCTTAGCCAATCTTCGTTTAATCCGTAGTCCCTGTTTCGAGTTGCAAATATTAGCAACAGAACCAGTATCAAATACCCAGGTGCTACTGGGAGCATTAGTAAGGTACACATCAATAACATGTATATCACATATACCTTTGTTCACTTTGCCATCCTTCTTATCCGCCAAATACTTGGGGCAGTTCCGCTTCCAGTGTCTAGTCTGCTTGCAGTAGAAGCACTCAGTTTCAGGCTTAGGTCTAGACTTGAGTTTCTTCTCTTGAGCAGCAACTTGCTTGTCGTTCTTTTTGAAGTTCCCCTTCTTCTTTCCTTTGCCCTTTTTCTTGAAACTAGTGGTCTTGTTGACCATCAACACTTGATGCTCCTTCTTGATTTCTACCTCCGCAGCTTTTAGCATTGCGAAGAGCTCGGGAATTGTCTTGTTCATCCCTTGCATATTATAGTTCATCACGAAGCTCTTGTAGCTTGGTGGTAGTGATTGGAGAATTCTGTCAGTGACGCTATCATCCGGAAGATTAACTCCCAGTTGAATCAAGTGATTATTATACCCAGACATTTTGAGTATATGCTCACTGACAGAACTATTCTCCTCCATCTTGCAGCTGTAGAACTTATTAGAGACTTCATATCTCTCAATCTGGGCATTTGCTTGAAATATTAACTTCAACTCCTGGAACATCTCATATGCTCCATGACGTTCAAAACATCGTTGAAGACCCGGTTCTAAGCCGTAAAGCATGGCACATTGAACTATCGAGTAGTCATCAGCTTTGCTCTGCCAGACGTTCTTAACGTCGTTAGTTGCATCAGTAGCAGGCCTGGCACCTAGCGGTGCTTCCAGGACGTAACTTTTCTATGCAGCAATGAGGATAATCCTCAGGTTATGGACACAGTCCGTGTAATTGCTACCATCATCTTTCAACTTTGCTTTCTCAAGGAACGCATTAAAATTCAACGGAACAACAGCACGAGCCATCTATCTACAAACAAACATAGACAAGCAAAATACTATCAGGTACTAACTTCATCATAAATTTAAGTTCAATTAATCATATTACTTAAGAACTCCCACTTAGACAGACATCTCTCTAGTCATCTAAGTGATCACGTGATCCAAATCAACTAAACCATGTCCGATCATCACGTGAGATGGAGTAGTTTCAATGGTGAACATCACTATGTTGATCATATCTACTATATGATTCACGTTCGACCTTTTGGTCTCCGTGTTCCGAGGCCATATCTGTATATGCTAGGCTCGTCAAGTATGACCTGAGTATTCCGCGTGTGCAACTGTTTTGCACCCGTTGTATTTGAACGTAGAGCCTATCACACCCGATCATCACGTGGTGTCTCAGCACGAAGAACTTTCGCAACGGCGCATACTCAGGGAGAACACTTCTTGATTATTAGTGAGAGATCATCTTAAAATGCTACCGTCAATCAAAGCAAGATAAGATGCATAAAGGATAAACATCACATGCAATCAATATAAGTGATATGATATGGCCATCGTCATCTTGTGCTTGTGATCTCCATCTTCGAAGCACCGTCGTGATCACCATCGACACCGGCGCGACACCTTGATCTCCATCATAGCATCGTTGTCGTTTACGCCATCTATTGCTTCTACGACTATCGCTACCGCTTAGTGATAAAGTAAAGCAATTACAGGGCGTTTGCATTTCATACAATAAAGCGACAACCATATGGCTCCTGCCAGTTGCCGATAACTTCGGTTACAAAACATGATCATCTCATACAATAAAATATAGCATCACGTCTTGACCATATCACATCACAACATTCCCTACAAAAACAAGTTAGACGTCCTCTACTTTGTTGTTGCATATTTTACATGGCTGCTACGGGCTTAGCAAGAACCGTTCTTACCTACGCATCAAAACCACAATGATAGTTCGTCAAGTTGGTGATGTTTTAACCTTCGCAAGGACCGGGCGTAGCCACACGCGGTTCAACTAAAGTTGGAGAAACTGACACCCGCTAGTCACCTGTGTGCAAAGCACGGCGGTAAAACCAGTCTCGCGTAAGCGTACGCGTAATGTCGGTCCGGGCCGCTTCATCCAACAATACCGCTGAACCAAAGTATGACATGCTGGTAAGAAGTATGACTTGTATCGCCCACAACTCATTTGTGTTCTACTCGTGCATATAACATCAACGCATAAAATCTGGCTCTGATACCACTATTGGGGAACGTAGTAATTTCAAAAAAATTCCTACGCACACGCAAGATCATGGTGATGGCATAGCAATGAGAGCGGAGAGTGTTCGTCCATGTACCCTCGTAGACCATAAGCGGAAGTGTTATGACAACACGGTTGATGTAGTCGTACGTCTTCACGATCTGACCGATCCAAGTACCGAACGTACGGCACCTCCGAGTTCAGCACACGTTCAGCTCGATGACGATCCCCGGGCTCCGATCCAGCAAAGCGTCGGGGATGAGTTCCGTCAGCACGACGGTGTGGTGACGATGATGATGTTCTACCGGCGCAGGGCTTCGCCTAAACTCTGCGACGATATGACCGAGGTGGAATATGGTGGAGGGGGGCACCGCACACGGCTAAGGAGGGGGGCACCGCACCGCACACGATTCGTAGATCAACTTGTGTGTCTATGGGGTGCCCCCCCGCCCCGTATATAAAGGAGCAAGGGGCAGGCCGACCGGCCCAAGGGGGGCGCGCCAGGAGGAGGAGTCCTCCTCCTAGTAGGAGTAGGACTCCTCCTTTCCTACTCCTACTAGGATGGGGAAGGAAGGGGGAGAGGGGGAAGGAAAGAGGGGGGCGCCGCCCCCCTCCTAGTCCAATTCAGACCAGAGGGAGAGGGGACACGCGGCCCAGCCTGGCCGCCCCTCTCTCTTCCCCACTAAGGCCCATAAGGCCCATTACTCTCCCGGGGGGGTTCCGGTAACCCCTCCGGCACTCCGGTTTTCTTCGAAATCACCCGGAACACTTCCGGTGTCTGAATATAGTCGTCCAATATATCAATCTTTATGTCTCGACCATTTCGAGACTCCTCGTCATGTCAGTGATCACATCCGGGACTCCGAACAAAATTCGGTACATCAAAACTTATAAACTCATAATAAAACTGTCATCGTAACATTAAGCGCGCGGACCCTACGGGTTCGAGAACTATGTAGACATGACCTAGAACTATTCTTGGTCAATAATCAATAGCGGAACCTGGATGCCCATATTGGTTCCTACATATTCTACGAAGATCTTTATCGGTCAAACCGCATAACAACATACGTTGTTCCCTTTGTCATCGGTATGTTACTTGCCCGAGATTCGATCGTCGGTATCCAATACCTAGTTCAATCTCGTTACTGGAAAGTCTCTTTACTCATTACGTAATGCATCATCCAGTAACCAACTCATTGGTCACATTGCTTGCAAGGCTTTATAGTGATGTGCATTACCGAGAGGGCCCAGAGATACCTCTCCGACAATCGGAGTGACAAAACCTAATCTCGAAATACGCCAACTCAACATGTACCTTCGGAGACACCTGTAGTACTCCTTTATAATCACCCAGTTACGTTGTGACGTTTGGTAGTACCCAAAGTGTTCCTCCGGTAAACGGGAGTTGCATAATCTCATAGTTATAGGAACATGTATAAGTCATGAAGAAATCAATAGCAATATACTAAACGATCAAGTGCTAGGCTAACGGAATGGGTCGTGTCAATCACATCATTCTCCTAATAATGTGATCCCATTAATAAAATGACAACACATGTCTATGGTTAGGAAACATAACCATCTTTGATTAATGAGCTAGTCTAGTAGAGGCATACTAGTGACGTTATGTTTGTCTATGTATTCACACATGTATCATGTTTCCGGTTAATACAATTCTAGCATGAATAATAAACATTTATCATGATATGAGGAAATAAATAATAACTTTATTATTGCCTCTAAGGCATATTTCCTTCAGGAGGTTGTGTGGAGAAGACAAAAAGGGAGAAAGTCTCACATCGACGCGGCTAATCAACGGGCTATGGAGATGCCCATCAATTGATGTCAATGCGAGGAGTAGGGATTGCCATGCAACGGATGCACTAGAGCTATAAGTGTATCAAAGCTCAAACTGAAACTAAGTGGGTGTGCATCCAACTTGCTTGCTCATGAAGACCTCGGGCATTTGAGGAAGCCCATCATCGGAATATACAAGCCAAGTTCTATAATGAAAATTCCACTAGTATATGAAAGTGATAACTCAAGAGACTCTCTATATGAAGAACATGGTGCTATTTTGAAGCACAAGTGTGGTAAATCATTTTTTTATTTTCTCTTTTTTTGGTGGGCTTCTTTGGCTTTTTTTTGGGCTTCTTTGGCCTCTTTTATTTTTCATAAAGTCCGAAGACTCATCCTGACTTGTGGGGGAATCATAATCTCCATCATCCTTTCCTCACTGGGGCAATGCTCTAATAATGATGATCATCACACTTTTATTTACTTACAACTCAGTATTACAACTCGATACTAGAACAAAATATGACTCTATATGAATGCCTCAGGCGGTGTACTGGGATGTGCAATGATCTAGCGTAGCAATGACATCAAAAAATGGACAGGCCATGAAAACATCATGCTAGCTATCTTACGATCATGCAAAGCAATATGACAATGAATGCTCAAGTCATGTATATGATGATGATGGAAGTTGCATGGCAATATATCTCGGAATGGCTATGAAAATGCCATAATAGGTAGGTATGCTGGCTGTTTTGAGGAAGATATAAGGAGGCTTATGTGTGATAGAGTGTATCATATCACGGGGTTTGGATGCACCGGCGAAGTTTGCACCAAGGGCAACACGGTACCGAAGAGGCTAGCAATGATGGAAGGGTGAGAGTGTGTATAATCCATGGACTCACATTAGTCATAAAGAACTCATATACTTATTGCAAAAGTTTATTAGCCCTTGAAGCAAAGTACTACTACACATGCTCCTGGGGGGGGGGGAGGTTGGTAGGAGTTAACCATCACGCACCCCGACCTTCACGCAAAGATAAACAATCAAAATACAATGCGCGCCAATTTGGTTACATAGTTAGGAGACCATACGTGCATGCTTCGGGAATCACAAACCTTAACACCAATATCCTTACTAAACACAGCCATTTACTAGAACCTCCCACATATTATCATCTCTATATCGCAAAACTATTGCAAGGAATCAAACATATCATATTCAGTGATCTACAAGTTTTATGTAGGATTTTATGACTAACCATGTGAATGACCAGTTCCTGTCATCTCTCTAAATGGATATACGTGAAGCAAGAGAGTTTAATTATTTCTACAAAAGATATGCCCACGCTCTAACAAATATAAGTGAAGCAAAAGAGCATTCTACAAATGGCGGTTTTCTATGTGAAGAGAAACATGCAATCCAAACTTCAAATGATATAAGTGAAGCACATGAAGCATTCTATAAAGCCATACTCAAAAGGTTTAAGTGAAGTGCAATGAGCATTCTATAAATCAACCATGGACTATCTCATACGAGCATGGTGCATAAAATAAAAGTGAAGACTAAATGCAAAAAACGCTCCAAGATTTGCACATATCACATGAACGAAACGAATCCGAAAACATACCGATACTTGTTGAAGAAAGATGGGATGCCTTCCGGGGCATCCCCAAGCTTAGACACTTGAGTCTCCTTGAATATTTACTTGGGGGGCCTTGTGCATCCCCAAGCTTGAGCTCGTGCCTCTCCTCCTTTTCCTCATATCGAGACCTCCTCGATCTTCGAATACTTCATCCACACAAAACTTCAACAGAAAACTCGGTAAGATCCGTTAGTATAATAAAGCAAATCACTACTCTAAGTACTGTTGCAAACCAATTCATATTTTGTTTTTGCATTTTTTCTACTGTAATATAACTTTTCTATGGCTTAATCCACTAATAGAAATTGATAGTTTCATCAAAACAAGCAAACTATGCATCAAAAACAGAATCTGTCTTAAACAGGACAGTCTGTAGTAATCTGAACATTCACCATACTTCTGGTACCACAAAAATTCTTCAAAAATTATGAAAAATAAACAATTTGTATATAAATACAGTGCAAAAAGTTTCAGAACCGTTTGACGTTCCAGTAAAAAATTTAAAATCACGCACTACAGCCAAAGTTTCCGTCCTGCACCACACAAACCAACAAGCATTGTAAACATCATAAAGGCAAACCTTGGCACATTATTTTTATAATACAATGGAATTGTACAAGGGGATAATTATTTTTGTTGAAAATTTTCTGTAATCAAGATTCACAAAGTTTCCGTGAGCATGAACAAAGTTCAAGGCTAGCTCCCACTTTAACAATGCTCATCTTTCTCACTTTCGCTTTCCTTTTTGAAAAGTTTTGAGTTACCCTCTTTATTTTTTTGTTTTTAGACTATATAAAAGCACTCAACAGAAATAAATGACTCTCTAAAACTTCCAGGTTGTCTCCCTGGCAGCGCTTTCTTTAAAGCCATTAAGATAGGCATATAGTGCTCAAGTAATGGATCCACCCGGATCCCAAGGTATATCAAAGCTAATTTTAATTAACAATGATTTGTAATTTAGTAGTGAGCACAAAGTAACATAAATCATGCAACAACAAAGTCTAACTCTCTTCCTATGCATCGGCATGTCATAAAAGAACAATTCATGCACACATAGTAAAGGCCAATGCATAGTATAAATAGTTTCTTGCAATTTCATCATGTGGGAAACATAGAGAGGTGGAGATATAGTTCCTCTCTCATAATAATTGCAAGTAGGAGCAGCAAGCACATGCATATCACATTCATCAAAATTATAATGTGTAACGGTAAAAGGCAACCCATCAATATAATCCTTAATAAGTGCAAACTTCTCCGATATAGTGTAGCTGGGAGAATTTAAAAAGATAATAGGACTATCATGTGTGGGTGCAATAGCAACAATTTCATGTTTAACATACGGAACTATAGCAAGTTCATCTCCATAAGCATCATTCATATTGGCATCATGGCCACAAGCATAGCAAGCATCATCAAAAAGGGGTATTTCAAGAGAATCAACGGGATCATAGCAATCATCCTTTGGTATGCACGAAGAGAAATTAAACAATGTATGAGTTGAAGAGTTACTCTCATTAGAAGGTGCGCATGGGTGATCAATCCGCTCTTCCTCCTTTTGTTCTTCACTCTCCTCCTCATCTTTTTCATCCAATGAGCTCACAGTTTCATCAATTTTTTCTTCCATAGACTCCTGCAAAATATTAGTCTCTTCTTGGACAACGGAGGAGTCCTCAATATATGGTTTAACATAGGCATCAGGAGCATAATTATCATAACAATATTTAAGTATGGCAAAATCTTCAGATTTGTAAAGAGTAGCATCATACTTTCCGATCAAATAAGCAATTTCATAAGCACCCTTAAAAGCAACAAATTCTTCAATTTGTTGAACATCATAGTAATTATGAACACCCTTAGCATACGAAGATACGATTCCATTATCACTAGGGTCTTCAGAACAACAAGTAAAATCATATATTTCACATAAATTCCAAGCATAGCATTGCAAATGATGAATTTGATCCAGTAAAAGTTTCCCCTTTTTAGATACGTGGTGTCGCACATAATAAGTATGCTCATCTAAAGATTTGCCCTCAACTAAGCTAGTTGGGGTTTCAGCACGAGCACATAGGGATCGAAGATGATCCAAGTAAAAAGCTTCAGGAGTGTGATAGATTTTGAGTGGTTCTTCTACCATTGGTGTAGTAGGTACATCTAATTTTTTTGGTATTTTGCATTTCCTACCCATAAGTAAAGATCGAAAACAACTAAGAACAGCAAATAAAAATTACTTAGTTATAAAGCAAGCAAGCACACACGAGAATATTCACCCCACGCCATGACTCCCCGGCAACGACGCCAGAAAAAGGTCTTGATAACCCACAAGTATAGGGGATCAATTGTAGCCTCTTTCAATAAGTAAGAGTGTCGAACCCAACGAGGAGCTAAAGGTAGAACAAATATTCCCTCAAGTTCTATCGACCACAGATACAACTCTACGCACGCTTAGTGTTCGCTTCACCTAGAACAAGTATGAAACTAGAAGTACTTTGTAGGTGTTGTTGAATAGAATTGCAAGATAATAAAGATCACGTAAATAGAAAGTAGGGGTTGTTTAGATAAAGAAGCAATAAAGTTAGTATAGCGAGTGTGGAAAAGTGGTGGTAGGAGTTGTGAAATTGTCCCTAAGCAAATGACTACTTTACTAGACCGATAGCAAGTTTTATGTGGGAGAGGCGTAAGTTAACATACTTTCTCTTCTTGGATCATATGCACTTATGGTTGGAACTCTCGCAAGCACCGCAACTACTAAAGATCATTAAGGTAAAACCCAACCATAGCATTAAAGTATCAAGTCCTCTTTATTCACATACGCCATGACCCACTTATCCGTGTTTGTGTTTCAATCAACGCAGACAATAAGCAAACCATGAACATATTGCAAACCCTACAGCGGGGATCCCTCATGCTTGCATGACACGAAGAGTACCATAGGGAAGCAACATAACAACAAGCAAATTAAACCAATCATAGCAATTCACCAATTACCGATAGGACAACTAAAATCTACTCAGACATTATAGGATGGCAACACATCATTGGATAATAATATGAAGCATAAAGCACCATGTTCAAGTAGTGGGTACAACGGGTTGCAGGAGAGTGGACCGCTGAATATAGATGGGGGAAGGTGATGGAGATGTTGTGAAGACGACTGAGGTGTTGGTGTAGATCGCGGTGATGATGATGGCCCCGGCGGCGTTCTGGCGCCACCGGAAGCGAGGGGGAGAGAGGCCCCCTTCTTCTTCTTCTTCCTTGACCTTCTCCCTAGATGGGAGAAGGGTTTCCCCTCTGGTCCATGGTCTCCATGGCGTTGGAGGGGCGAGAGCCCCTTCGAGATCGGATCTGTCTCTCTGTCTCTCTCTGTTTCTGCGTTCTCTGATTCTGCCCTTTCACCATTTCTTATATATCCGGAGATCCGTAACTCCGATTGGATTGAAACCTTCGCCACGATTTTTTTCCGGAAATTAGCTTTCTTGCGGCAAAATAAGAGCAACAACCACCTTACGGGGTGCCCACGAGGGTCAGGGATGCGCCCACCCCCCTGCCTCGTGGCCCCCTCGGGCAGCGTCTCGCGTTGATTCTTCTTCCCGAAAATCATAAATATTCTAAAAATATTCGCCGTCCGGTTTTATCCCGTTTGGACTCCGTTTGATATGGGGTTTTTGTGAAACATAAAACATGCAACAAACAGGAACTGACACTGGGCAGTGGATCAATATGTTAGTCCCAAAAATAGTATAAAAAGTTGCCAAAAGTATATGAAAGATGAATAATATTGGAATGGAACAATCAAAAATTATAGATACTACGTATCAAATGACTAGTTGACTCGTTGCGCCAAATGGCGCAGAGACCCACTAAAACCATGTTATCGATGAAAATAGTTACATTTTGCAAGAATATACTCGATATTTGTAGTCAGAAAGCCCAAGTGTTAAATTATGCTACATTAAAAATATGTTATGACGTTGCGAAATCCCAGTTTGAACAAAAATGAATAACCCGTTGCACCAAAAAATTATATTTGTATAACATGACCCGCTGCGCCAAATGGCTTCGAGTCCCATTTAAAATCATGTAGTACTCACTAAAAATATTTGCATTTTTTCAATAACTGTGTTTGAGCAAATACATACGGTAAGAACTTAGTAAATGTTTAATTGATTGTGTGTTTAAGCTCACATAAAAGGCAAGATGGCAACAACAGGGTACAATTGTATCATGTGCAGCAACAGCAGAAATTAGTTAGCTAATAAATTGTTTGAAGGGAACCAAACATTTTAGATTAGTTTATCCCACATCTCATTCTCCTAGAAAATGAGCCCAAGCGGCCATCAACAAAAATACAATTATTTTGATACAACAAAGGTAAGAGAAATGAATAACCATCAAAGAAACAAAATGTTTAAATTGTTTTTTTAACCATGGAGGAGATTTGCATGTAAACTTTATAGAAGGCCAATATCAAGGAACATCATGTTGACATACTCATCCTGCTCTCTCGGTTCTGGTCATCGGTCTGGGTAATCAACTCCTGATCAAAACATTCAGCAACTATCACGACAGCATGCCCCTTCTTCTTTATCCTTTCATACAGGAACTGAAACAGGCTTCCCTTCCCTTACAACGTGGAAATCAATCTCAGGATTCATGCAGCAGTCAACATCTCGGCTGCTCAGAGTGGCGTGAAGAGTAATGTGTCTTCTGCTCCTGCTCATAGCTCTCAAAGCCTCCACATGTGCCGCGTTGATCGCCTGCTGAGAAATCTAGAAATAGCCTACACACTACACTCAACAACGCAGTTCAACATATGAAACTATGCAACTAATCTACAAAAAAGCGTATGCTTGTCTGTATACATCTGTATATAGTCCTTACTGAAATTTCTAAAAAGACTTATATTTAGGAACGGAGGGAGTACATGCTAGGATAAAAAAAAACACCAATGTTATTCTGGACTTTATTTATTATGATAGTGACAATCTAGAATAAAATAACAAATAAAGAGAATCATTGTACCTTGAGGAAGTTAAATACAATGTCAAGCTCACATACATTCTTGGAGCACCTAATCAATGTTTCAACAAAAACTGCGACAAGAAGATTAGTTGATCTCCTCAAAGAGGTGGTCATAGATGAATCTTAGTGACGAACAAAGAAATAAGATGAACAATTGTAAAAATGAATGCATGCTAGCATTCTGGTAGTGCAGTGACATTTTTTTAGTACAGAGAGTAGTGCACTTACATGCAGAAGTGTTTAGCAACAATCATAATTTGCACTGGAATACAGAATACAAACAAGTAGTGTATGGATATTGAGCTGAAAGAACGAGTCATGGGATATATAAGCACCGGCGTCACTACTGGTCCAAAGATTGCATCAGCCTCAGTGAAATTGCTCACACCCTTCGGTCTCGCCGAAGACACAGCAAGAAGAGGCTTAGTAACTCAACCACATCATCTATAAAAAGTTTGAAAAGAAAAGGAAAGTGAATTGTGTCTACGCGTACACTAGAAGACGTTATGAACCAATTCCTAATGCTTCCATGGGTCCTGCAGCCATCGGTTAATCCGTGAGCAAAACAAAGAAAAACAAAGTGCAGAACTTAGTCACTCAGGCATTTCATCAAAGCACGTAAAGATCTAAAGATGAAGCGGTTTCTGGATTTGGGTTGGGAAATTGGCCAAGCAATTATTACCAGGCTGCAGCAACAAGTCCTTGCCAACATGTAAATTACCTAGTCAATATTAAAAGGTCTAGAGTTAATGCTAACCAATTCTGCATAGAAAATACTTCCGTAAATAACGTGCCCCATTTAAACAAATAGATCAGTAATCTGTTATTAATCCAGGACAAAGTGAAATTACCTGAGGGGCTATGTCCAGCTTCCACTGATGGTGTAATTAACTTCCCTGCAATCTTGGATACATTTTGAAACCTGCAGAAACATATATCCAAAGTCATGCTGGTTCTCATGGTATGCGGGAAAATCAAGCTAAAGGCCTATGTGATGAATCTTTCTATAAGCAAGTGAGCGAAATGTTGCAGAAAGAAAAGGAAGGAAATGAACCGCTACAGACAAACACATACTCAACATCAGCTCAGCTGTACCATGAAATGGCAACCATTCCTAAATTCATCCTAGCTAAAACAAGCATGAGTTTGAACTAATAAAGATGCAGTCGAACGACACAACAACGAAGGAGAAAAAAAGAGAATAACATAGTCCGGAGGTGGAGCAAGTAAGAAGGTTCGCTGCATCTCAATTGTTGATGACTAATTCATTCTTGTCAGATAATCTCTTTGAGACAAAGCCTGCATCCATTCTCTCTTCAAACCACAATCCTGGAAAGTGGGTTTCCTTTTAATCCATTTTATGTTTTTTTGGGTATGTTTTCTCATCATTATTATGATTCACTTGGAGGATCACGGTAACTACAACAATCACCTTTAGCTTTTTTAAATATCACTATTGATTTTTAACCCAACACCACTAATACAACATAGGTGAGCAGATTACCAGGAAGATCGATATGATCAACAAGATCATTTCTAGATTTTTACTCCCATACTACCATTCAATTAAAGTTAACCTATAGCTTGTGACTCAAGTCAGATTGTGAAACTCTCTGAAATCTCTTCATTTGTTACGACTATCCATATGGTGATGCAAACGGCATAAATTTGCAGCCAAACAGTACAAATCGTTAGAACTCTTATAGTAGAAGAAAATAGGGGAAACACAGCTGAACTGTACAATGTAGTTCATCATGCACTGCAAGATGGAGAACACGACAAAGAGGCTAGGCTCCCTGAGCACGATGTCGGCGTGGACCTGGCAGCGTCCGTCACGTCCGACACAACGATGCCGTAGGTGTCGAACAAAGTCCGAAGAAAAACAGTGAACAATAATGATCACATGAAGTGCATAGCAAATCCATAGTTTTGATATATAACTATATAAGACAAGATTATTTTTTGCATGCAACTGTATCTTATTGCATAGCAAAACTTTTCTATTATTGATTCTGAAGGAATTTATTTACCCTAACATCTTAATACTTCAAGGTTTTAACAAAAGAAGAACATATAGTTTAGGAATGAATGGACTACATGAGTATGAGAAAACACTGATACCCATTACTACATACTGGTAAACTTCATGGTCCAGTATAAGGTCGCGCACCACACGATCGCCAATATCTCCTTGGCTTCTCTTATTGGATTGACAACATCTTAATTTTGAGCTGCAACATCACATACATGGCAAGTTGTGTACCTACCTCAATGCTTCTTGAGATTATACTTGCAGCGAACAGTCCCGTTAACTTGCAATCCAATGGAAGTGTTGAATTAAGCTGTCTGACTTTAATAAACAGCAAGATATATCTACCTCTTGTGCGTCTTCGGAGGTTCCTTGGTTGATTTTGCCATGGTAGGATCAGCACAAATGGCAGCATGAACCTTCTTGTACAGTGCTTCCATGTCATCAGCCGCAATCCCCTTCTTGATGTACCCACTAAAGTGAAATTGGCACTTCTCAGTCTCCTCATCAGCTATTAACTAAAATAAGGGTAGGGCAGAAGTTAAAGCAATATTCAGTAACCTGCTTTAGAAATAAAACAAAGTACACTATTTTAGGATACTTTATATGGATGAATCAGGATCGGATATCTTCCAGAAAGAATTCATGTATAAAACAACGATAGCCCAGGGGAATGAAGAAATGGCATTATAATAACACCACAAGGACAATGGATCCAACTCACCTTCATGCAGTCAGCAACATGATCTTCATAAATGAATTTGCGGTGAATCTTAGTGTCCAACTGCTTATCATCCGTCTCGAAGCCACCAAATCTCTTGTCACTGTGCGGAATATCAAGACCACCATCCAAAGCACCCTGCAGCAGCACACATAGTAAAGCAAGTCTCAAACTGATAAATTGTATGTTTCCCTTAATAGCTTAGAACCCTCCTAAATAGAATAAAAGAAACACACCCACACCAGGCAATAAATGCAGTCCAAGATTAGGCATACTCCATCAGTGAGCCTGTCGCAAAGCAATTGATCAAACAACACTGTAAGTGAGCTATATAATTTTCTTGGCTTTCAATGTTTACCAACTACACAATTTAAAAATGTTTATTATTTAGATTTCAACCTATCGAAAAAAATCATCAATTGTGCATTCAAGATCTGTAGGTAAACCTTGGTATTCTTCTACTCTTAGCTAAAACAGTTTTGCTAAAATTATTCTTCCTCTCTTCTATGCCAGATACCATATATCAGCAAAGTAAAACACGTCAAGTTTAAAAATCAATATATTAGCAAAGTAAAATATGAGCGAGGAAGAAAGTAAGAGATGGAGAGAACCTTGCTCTTCTTGTACTGTTAGCTAAAACAGTTTTGCTAAAATTATTCTTCCTCTCTTCTATGTCAGATACCATATATCAGCAAAGTAAAATACATCAAGTTTAAAAATCCATATATTAGCAAAGTAAAATATGAGCGAGGAAGAAAGTAAGAGAGGGAGAGAAAGAGTGGAGCACCTAGTTCGCGTTGCTCGAGCCGCCTGCAACAGGCACGTGTTGTCCTCCTTATACTCCGATCCACAAGGAAGCCATGGGAGGAGGGACGAGCTCCTGCTTCCTCTCGCCTTCCCACACTGCCTGTTCACCTCGAGCTCCTTGCCTAGTGGGGGTGGACGCAGAGGTGGCGCCTCTAATGGCGCAGAGGAGGTGACGACACAGTGGCGCGACAAGTCGACCTGCCAGCGAGGTCTCACCCTGCCCCTTCCCCCTGCTAGGATCGCTCACCTGCTCCTTCCTCGCTGTTGCTTCCCTTCCTCGCCAGCCTCCTCCTTCTCCTTGTCGTCCGCATCCTACCCCTCCCCTACATCCTCACCCGCACCATGAAGACCCCGCTGCCGCTGCTCTCCCACGACGATGACCTACGTCCGATCTGGATTGACAGCGACATGGAAGAGGAAGGCAAGCAGTGGAGAAGGCCAGCGATGGGATCAACCACGACATGATGTAGAGGAGAGGAGGAGGCTGGTGTAGAGACAAGGCCGGCGGCAGCGGGCGAGGAAAGGATGCAGTGGGAGGTAGAGAGAGAGGGGTGCGACGGCTCGTTGGGATCGAGGGGAAGGAGAAAGGGGCTAAGGTTCGTTTGACGGCTGGGGTGGAGTGGGGCGAGACTCGCAGGTGATTGGGTACGGGCGCTCCGAGCTGATTGGGCAAGAAACCTCCCGCACGCGAAAACAGCCAACCCAGCCAATGAGCGCCTTGCGTGAGCCCACTCGTCATTGGACAAGTAAAACGACTCTGAGGTGAAAACGGGTTTGATCGCGAGGTGAAGATCCGACGGCCCAGACACGCTACAAAGCCACATCCGACGGCCGACGAAGGCCCAATCGAGGGAGCTTCTTGAGAGCGAGTTGGCTAGCCTCCTTATTGGTTTAAATTACAATGATGAAAGTGGGTTTGAAAGAGTGCCAACTCTAGGTAGTAGTTGTACCAAATCGAGGAACAAAGTGCGTTTGTACCAAATCGTTTGATCACAGATAATGTATTAGTTGCATATGAAAGTGTGCATACTATGAGAAGACGTAAGAAGGGGAAGAACTTCTCTTGTGCGGTCAAGCTAGATATGATGAAGGCTTATGACCGGGTCGAGTGGCATTATTTGGAGGCCATAATGATAAAATTGGGCTTCAGTATCAGTTTTGTTAGATTAATTATGAAGTGTGTTTCGTCGGTCAGATTCTCAGTGAAGGTGAATGGGGAGCTTCTGCCCTATTTCACTCCTTCTAAAGGATTGCGGCAGGGCGATCCAGTATCCCCATACTTATTTCTGTTATGTGCAGAAGGATTTTCCTCTCTACTCAAGTACTATGGAGGCTTTGTGGACAGAGGGATTCGAGTCAGCTATAAATCACCTTGGGTGAGTCATCTGCTGTTCGCCGATGACAGTCTTATTTTCATCAGTGCAACGCAACAAAGTGCAGCAAGATTAAACGCAATCCTTGAGATTTATGGGAGTGCCTCCGGTCAGCGTATAAATAGAGATAAAAGTGCCATTTATTTTAGCACTAACACATCGGAGCCGGTGCGGCAGCTTTAGAAAACTACCTTAGACATTTATGTCGAGGCTTTTAGTGAGAGATATCTTGGTCTTCCGACAGCTGTGGGCCGTATAACTAGTGGCACCTTTGCTCACATTGGAGATAGAGCTCGAGGTAAGATGCAAGGATGGTCAGAAAGGTTGCTGGCATGCGCGGGAAGAGATGCTTTGATGAAGTCTGTAGTTCAAGCACTTTCAACATACAACATGACAACCTTCCTGTTAAACAAAAAAGTATGCAAGAGCATTACTTCACCAATGGCAAAATTCTTCTGGAGTAGCTCTTTGGACAAGAAAGCAATGCATTAGGTCGCTTGGGATAAACTTGCGACGCCGAAGTGCAAAGGGGGCATGGGATATCGAGACATGCACCTGTTTAACTTGGCTCTGTTGGGGAAACACGGCTGGCGATTTTTAACCACGCCGGACTCCTTATGTGCTCAAGTTTTGAAGGGCCGTTACTTCCCGGATGTGGACTTCATGCAGGCAGTTGTCCCAAAAACTGCATCAGCTACATGGCGAGCGATAATTGCTGGAAGGGAAGCACTACGGGCTGGACTGATCAAACGAGTGGGTGATGGTTCATCAATTTCGGTTTGGAATGACATGTGGATTCCTGGAACCACGACCATGAAACCAATGCTGAGACCAGAAAATACAGTGATAGAAAATGTCTCTGAGCTTATTGATCAGGAGAATTGGACATGGAATCAGCAGTTGGTAAGAGATACCTTCATCTTGACAGACGCGAATGCTATATTAAATATCCCAATTCGGCAAGGTGGAGGTGATGATTTTCTAGCTTGGGCTTTTGAGAAGACAGGCAACTACACTGTTAAATCGGCATACCGTGCTCTCGTGAATCAAAAAGAGCGCAGAGCTCTAGATGAAGGGACGGCTACCGGCACCTCAACGAGCGATCAACAGATGTGGAGTGCACTTTGGAAGCTGAATGTTGTACCCAAGGTGAGAGTGTTCTGGTGGAGGGTTTTGCGTGGCATACTCCCGGATGAACAAACTCTACAGTCACGGCATATTAGCGATTTGAGCAGATGCAAAATCTGCCACATCATGGACAAAGACCTCAAGCATGCCTTGATTCACTGTGCTCATGCTGCTCGATTCTAGAATGAGGCTTGGCGTTGGTTTGACCTCCGGCTACCTCAACTTCACCCAGTTTCATGGGCCAAGGAAATTATGTGTGATCCTCGCTTCTCGGACAAGGACAGACCACTGATCATCACTATTATGTGGTCTATTTGGCACTCTCGTAACAAGTTAAAGCATGAGGAGGAGGGGTCGGATCCGACAACTTGCATGCGTGTGACTAGGGAGGCTCTTGCACTTCTTGAGTTACCACGACAACATACACTGGTCATGCCGGGTCATGGCTGGAGACCACCTGAAGCGGGGCTAGTTAAGATCAACACAGATGGTGCAATATCATTTGACACAACCACTGCTGGTGCAGGTGGAGTTGCAAGGTCTAATAATAGGCTGCTGGGTGCATGGTGCAAACCATACAGTGGTATTACAGATCCTCTTATCGCCGAGGCAATGGCGTTGCGTGATGGTGTGCTTTTCACCAAACTTCGAGGTTACACACATGCGATAATGGAGGTGGACTGCCTGGAGATGGTTAATCTCTGGAATACTCGCCACAACTCTCGTTCGATTGTGGATCCTATCTTAGTTGAAATTGGAGAGCTTGTTAGTGATTTCTCTCTTTTTGTAATCCAACATGTATTAAGGTCAGCAAACGTTCCAGCGCATCTATGTGCCAAGCGTGCTTGCACATTGAATGTGACGGAAAGCTGGCTCGAAGACAACCCCGGCTTCCTCCTGACCAGCTTATTGGCTGATTGTCGGGAGAATGCCTTCGTTTGAATAAAGCTCTCTACATTGCCCGCAAAAAAATAAAAAAAATCTAGGTAGTAGTGATCCCATTGTTTTTGAGGGTGTCGAATCTTATTACAATATTGATGAAAGTGGATTTAGAGAGGTCATGACTTTATTTAGTGATACATTCACTATTTTGGAAGAGGTTTCAGTTGACTATGACAATAATGTTGCTATCTATGATGATTATGATGATATGTATGCCATAAAGAGTAATAAATCTTCTATGCTTTTGGACCATGAAAAGAATGCTTTATGTCATGGTTATATGGATGAATCTATTCATGATGCTACTGAAAATTATTATGAGAGAGGAACTTATGATTCATGATGCTCTTGTTATGTTTCAATCTTTATCTTTTATGCGAGCATCATTGAGCTCATCATGCCTAGCTAAAAGGCATTAAAGAAAAGTACTTGTTGGGAGACAACCCAACACTTTTACCTACTATTTTTATGTGTTCACATGATTATTCTACTGTATAATCATGTTTTATTGCTTTTATTTCAATAAAGTGCCAAGTAAAGCCTTTGGGATAGTGTGGATGATAGTTGACTTGATTCTGTGCAAAAACAGAAACTTTTGCGCCCTGTCCAGTAATTTCTAAAATTCACTGGAATGTGCTTTTAATCTGAAATTTTTACGGGTAATAGATATACAAATTCTTTACGTTTTCCTAATTTTTAAGAATTTTTGGAGTAGCAGAAGTATGGTTGGAGTACAGATTACTGCAGACTGTTCTGTTTTTGGCAGATTCTATTTTCAATGCATAGTTTGCTTGTTTGCTAGTTTCTATGGCTTATATTGCTGAATATAAATTGTTGAAATATTATGCTACAGTAGGCAGTGTGTGGAAACAATTATGAATCTTGTCTTTGACAGTACCAAAGTGACATGATTTGCTCTTTATCATACTAACCTATCTCACGGAGTTCCGTTAAGTTTTGTGTGATCGAAGTTTTCAAGTTTTGGATGAGATGTCAATATGAGGAGAATAATGAGTGACAAGACCCTAAGCTTGGGGATGCCCAAGACACCCCAAGGTAATATTCAAGGAAGATCCAAGAAACTACATCCCCTCTTCCGTCTCCAACATTATTGGCAACCTCACTTGAGGCTATATTTTCATTCATCACATGATATGTGTTTTGCTTGGAGAGTCATTTTATTTTGTTAGGATTTGTTTGCTGTTATTTATAATAATGTTTTGCATCTTTTAAATAAAAATGTCAAGTACAGCCTTTACCATGCTTATTTTGCAAGTCTATATGTTGCTGTTTGAAAATAGAAAGTTATCACTGTTGCAAAAATTCCCGAGAAAAGTCAGAATGTGATAAAAGGTTGAAACTTTTTGCACAGCAAGCTATGATAAATTTTCTACAGTGTGATAATTTTTTTAGAATTTTTGGAGTTAGGGAAGTATGATGAATCTTGCATTCTTTAAAGACTGTACTATTTTGGCAGATTGCTATTATGTTTGCATATGCTTGCATGTTTAATGATTCTATTTGAGGATAGGAGTATTAAATATGCAGAGGCATTTAGTAGGCAATGTTGAATAATAATTTTAGTAATTTGTTACATTAGAGAATGATAAGGTTTTGCATTGATTTATACTAACTTATCTCACGAGTTCCTGTTAAGTTTTGTGTGGATGAAGTTTTTGAGATTTAGGGAAACCGTGATATGAGAGGAATTAAGGAGACACAAAAGCTCAAACTTGGGGATGCCCAAGGCAGCCCAAGTTAATATTCAAAGAGTCTCGAGCATCTAAGCTTGGGGATGCCCCGGTAGGCATCCCACCTTTCTTCTTCAACAATTATCAGTTAGTATCGGTTGAGCCTAAGTTTTTGCTTCTTCACATGAGTTGTGCTATTCTTGGAATGCCATTTTATTTTGTTTTGCTTGCTGTTTTAATAAAATATTTAGATCCAAAAGTTTTAAATAAAAGAGAGTCCTCAAAATAGCTACCCATCTACATAACTACTCGCTTGATCTTCACTTATATCTTTTTGGAGTGGTTTGTCATTTACTCTCGTGCTTCACTTATATCCTATAAGTAAATTGTTGAATGAATTGAACATCACGAAGTTGAAATTATATGTTCATATCATGCCTAGTGGTAGCTTCACATTGGGTTTAGAAAGTGAAATCTTTTGAAGCTTGACAATCACAATATTAGTCATACAAGCAATTCATGAATGATTGGTAGAAGGAAGAGAACTTTCACATGCAAATACACTATCCTGGAAATCTTTTGTGATTGTGAGCACCCATCAAAGTATTATATGCCAAAATTGTTGACGTTGGACAAGGAAGACAACGTAATGATTTATATTTGTTCATATTCACATAGAAGTTATATTGTCATAGATCCTTCAACATGTGGTGCTTGCCCCCATCTTTGCTAGCCAAAATTCCGCACCAAGTAGAGATACTATTTGTGCATCCAAAAAACCCTTAAACCCAAATCTTATCTTCAAGAGTCCACCATACCTACCTAAGGATTGTGCAAGATCCGTCAAGTAAGTTGTCATCGATGCAATAAGGCTATAAAAGTTGCTCCTAAAAGTGTTAGATCATTTAGTGTAAGAGAAAATTGAGTGTTGTACGAACTTGTGATGGCAAAGAATAAAAGCAACAGACTATATAATAAAGGGTGCTATCAGAAGGGGCAATATAACGTGATGTTCTTTTGCACTAAAGGGTTGAGCATACAAACAAATAAGCGCATGGCAACCTCTACTTCCCTCTGCGAAGGGCCTATCTTTTACTTTTCAGTATTTACTTTTATGCAAGAGTCAAAGTCTTTCTCTCTATTCCTTTTTATTTTCTCTTTTGGCAAGCATCATGTGGTGAGGAAAGATCTAGGCACATATATCCAGTTGGATATGGATAGCATGCGTTATTATTGTTGACATCACCCTTGAGGTGAATACGTTGGGAGGCGAAATTATAAGCCCCTATCTTTCTATGTGTCCAGTTGAAATGTTTTGCTCAAGTGTATGAGGTGAGTGTTAGCAATCATAGATGACTATATGATGGTTGAGTATATGGAGCTCTTACTTAGACTCTGTTGAATAAGTTGAATTGCAATTGTTTGGTGAATAAGAATATAGGTTGTTGAGTTTCAAGAGAATTCATTGTTTGAACCTTAACATGTGAATAGGTTGCTACTTGGTTGTGAGAAGTTTTATAAGAAAGAATTATTGTTATGATGCTAGGAAAAGTGATTGAAATTGTCATTGATCAAACTTGTGCATTTTGCTAGCATTCACACTTCATAAATTATTTCTTTTATCATTTACCTACTCGAGGACGAGTAGGAATTAAGCTTGGGGATGCTGATACGTCTCCAACGTATCTATAATTTATGAAGTATTCATGCCATGTTTACAATAATTTTATATGGTTTGGTAATGATTTGCAGGGAACTAACCCGGACCGACGTTGTTTTCAGCAGAACTACCGTGGTGTTGTTTTTTTGTGCAGAAATGAAAGTTCTCCAAACATCGCGAAACTTTTTGTGGATTTTTTATGGACCAGAAGACTACCAATGGGCCAGAGTAGCACCTGGGGGTGCCCCGAGGGGGGCACAACCCACCAGGGTGCGCCTGGGCCCCCAGGCGCGCCCCGAGGGGTCGCGCCCACCTCGGTGGCCTCCCGCACCCTCTCTTTGCCCTATAAATTCCCAAATATTCCAAAAACCCTCGGGGAGACCCTAGATTGAAGTTCCGCTGCCGCAAGCCTCTATAGCCACCGAAAACCAATCGGGACCCATTTAGGCACCCTGCCGGAGGGGGGAATCATCACCGGTGGCCATCTTCATCATCCCGGCGGCCACCATGATGAGGAGGGAGTAGTCCACCCTCGGGGCTGAGGGTTTGTACCAGTAGCTATGTGTTTAATATCTCTCTCGCGCGATCTTGAGACGTCATGATCTTGATGTATCATGGGATTTGTTAACATAGATGGATCATATGATGTTTCTCCTCTCTCTACTCTTGTTGTGATGAATTGAGTCTTTACCCTTTGAAGTTTTGTCTTGTCGGGCTGAATGTTCAGATCTGAGAACACATGATATATGTCTTGCATATGAATACTCGTGGTGACAATGGGATATTATTTTGATTCACTTGATATATGTTATGGCACTCAACTTGCGGATTCCTGCGGTGACATTGGGGTAGTCTATGCATAGGTGTTGATGCATGTTTTTTATTATCTTTTCTTCGATAGCAACTTTGGGGTCCCCTTGTAGTCTCTACAAAAAAAGACACATCCATGACATTTTGGGCCGAACGAATTTTTTTTTCTGTCATACATATGACACTTCTATGACGATAATTGTGACAAAACCCGGTATCATCATAGATGTGGTGGGCTCCTACTTCTATGACAAAAAATCATGACAGAAAATGGGCGTCCTGGGCGGGCCGGAGACGCAACTGCATGACATTCTTTGGGCCGCCCATGACAGAAAAAACCGTGGTAGAAGCGAGGGTGAGGAAAATTTCAGGGAGTTCCCGGTTACGGTGGGAGGTCGGGGGCCGAGCGATGCGCGTTTCTCTCGTACACGTACGCGCGTGTGTGCGAGGCCTTGGCTGTAACTGAACCCGAGTGTGGCGTTGGGCTCTAACTGAACCCGAGCGATTGCACTGCAGGCTACGCGTTACTGAACCCGAGCGATTGATCGATGGCTGTTAACTGAACCCGATTGAGTGATTCCTTCGCTACTGCTGCTAACTGAAGCCGATCGATTGGATGAACAGTGAGCGTTGGGGGGGGGGGTTGGATGAACAGTGAGCGGTGGCATTGCCTCTGGATGAACAGGACCCCGTGGTGTGGTGGAGGACTGGATGAATAGTAGACGGTGGAGGGGTGCCCGTGGAGGGGTGGTTGAATAGGACCCCGTGGTGTGGAGGGCTGGATGAACAGTAGATGGTGGAGGGGTGGTTGAACAGTAGCCGGTGGAGTAGCGCGCGGTGGAGTCTGGATGAACAGGAGCCCGTGGAGGCTGGAGGAGGTCGACGGTATCCCGTGGAGGCTGGAGGAGGTCGACGGTGGAGATGAATAGTATTCCGTGGAGTCCCGTTTTGCGGTACGCCACACCCCTCCCAATGAACAGGACCCCAGTTTCGACCGTAGCGCTCCAACACAAGTCCGTTTCGTCCATTTTGCGGTACGCCACACCCCTCCCGATCAACAGGACCCCTGTTTTGACCGTAGGAGGTCCGTTTCCTCCGTTTTGCGGTACGCCACACCCCTCCCGATCAACAGGACCCCCATTTCGGCCGTAGCGCTCCAACACAAGTCCGTTTCGTCCGTTTTGTGGTACGCCACACCCCTCCCGATCAACAGGACCCCCGTTTCGACCGTAGGAGGTCCGTTTCCTCCATTTTGCGGTACGCCACACCCCTCCCGATCAACAGGACCCCGTTCCGAACGTAGGAGGTCCGTTTCCTCCGTCCTGCGGTACACCAGGCCTCGTTTCCATCGCCTGTTCCGTCCAAGCCCTCCTGATGAACACGACCACGCATTCCGTTCCGACCCAGCCGGTTGGCTCCCCATGGACACGACGACGACGCTGTTTCTCCGTTCCGACCCAGCCATGTACATATGCGCGAGTAGGCGTTCGAGACCCTGCCAGTATGTACGTACGTGGCTCTATTTTCTTTCTTGCACCCTGGCCGTTGTACGTACGTGTACATGCTACGTGCGTGCCTCTACTACGACACGTGTGCGCCTCTACATCGACCAGTATATATGTACGTACACGTTCGCGACCAGAATGACAACGCTACGTACACTTCGACCAGGTGGGTCCCGACTGTCAGGCACTTCCTTGCGTGCAAAGGTGTAGTTGGTGGGTCCCAGCAGTCAGGGGGGAAACATTTTTTTTGCGAAATAAGGTGGCCCGTCCGGTGGGTCCCTACTACCAGGTGGAGGAATACTTATTTTGCGCGTAATAAGGAGGCACTTCCTTGCGGCCGCCGTGGACCCAGCTGTTAGCCTCTCCACGTATAGTACTCTTCCGATGGAAGTCGGCCGTTGACCACGTTAACCACACCGCGCCGAGAGCACCAGGGCGGTGGACGACGGCGAGGCCTAGGAAGGGGACGGCGCGGAGCCGGGGAAGACGCAGTAGTGGAAGCCCGCGCGGAGAGGAGTACGAGGGTTCACTGGTTCGGCTGCGGTGTGACGCTGCCGTCGCTGCAGAATAACAGGGGGTGTGGGTGAGTGGAGGGATGGCCTGGCCAGCGGTGGGAGTAGTATGGGGGCGGTGAGGCCTCCGCGGCAGCACAGCCGGTCACGGGAGGTAGGAGCAGGCGGCACGACCGGCGCTGCTTTGGGTGGCTGGACCAAGAAGACCAGAGGTTGAAGAAGCACTACGGCCGTTGGATGGACATCGTACGGTCACTGAAGCTAGAACCGTTTATATTGACTAAGTTGAGAAAGCCCTTGGTACACTCCAACTTATTAGGCCCACAGGTCAGCCTCCGAAACGATGCGCCCCAGATGTCAGGGGGAGAATCATTTTTTGGGCGGCCGAAGCTAAGAATATCCGAGATTGAAGAAGAAGCACGACATCTGTTGGATAGACATCCAACGGCCACTGCTGCTAGAACCGTGTGTTGACTATAATAAGTTGACAAAGCCTTGCATACACGTCAACTTATTTTTTTAGGGGACGCGTCACTTAGTAGGCCCACTGTCACGCCCAATATGCGACCCTATCCAAAAGGGAACTCGAAGGTCCCACCAAGGATTGACCCGCATATTGAAACGCTTTTGCAAGGTGGATATCATTACATCAACATTACATAATAGATGGGGATACATACAAAAGGCATACAATGCCACACGAATACAACATCATCTTACATAAGAGCACTATCCGACTACGGATGAAACACAAACAGAAACTCAAACGACATCCACCCTGCTAGCCCAGGCTGCCGACGTGGAACCTATCCCCTGATTAAAGAAGAAGCAGAAGAACTCCAAAACAAGGAACATCACTCTCGCGTCATGATCATCGTATAACCTGTACCTGCAACTGTTGTTGTAGTAATCTGTGAGCCACGAGGACTCAGCAATCCCATTACCATGGGTATCAAGACTAGCAAAGCTTAATGGGAAAGGAAAGGGTAAAGTGGTGAGGTTGCAGCAGCGACTAAGCATGATATGGTGGCTAACATACACAAATGAGAGCGAGAAGAGAAGCAAAGGAACGGTCGTGAAGCTAGCAATGATCAAGAAGTGATCCTGAACTCCTACTTACGTCAACCATAACACAGAAACCGTGTTCACTTCCCGGACTCCGCCGAAAGGAGATCATCACGGCTACACACACGGTTGATGTGTTTTAATTCGGGTCTGGTGTCAAGTTATCTACAACCGGACATTAACAAATTCCCATCTGCCACATAACCGCGGGCACGACTCTCGAAAGTTTATACCCTGCAGGGGTGTCCCAACTTAGCCCATGATAAGCTCTCGCGATCAACGAAGGATATACCTTCTCCCAGGAAGACCCGATCAGTCTCGGAATCCCGGTTTACAAGACATTTCGACAATGGTAACACAAGACCAGCAAAGCCGCCCGATGCGCCGACAATCCCGATAGGAGCTGCACATATCTCGTTCTCAGGGCAACACCAGATAGGTCAACCTACGAGTAAAACCAGACCTCGAGTTGCCTCGAGGTGGCCCCGCAGTCTGCCCGGTTCAGACCAGCACTTAGACAAGCACTGGCCCGGGGGGGGGGGGGGGCTAAAATAAAGATGGCCCTCGGGTTGGCCGACCCAAGGGAAGGGTATAGGTGGTGGTGAGGCAAATGGTAAAACCAAGGTTAGGCCTTGCTGGACAAGTTTTATTCAAAGCGAATTGTCAGGGGGGTCCCATAAATCACCCGACCGCATTAGGAACGCAAAAATCCGGGAACATAACACCGGTATGACGGAAACTAGGGCGGCAAGAGTGGAACAAAACACCAGGCATAAGGCTGAGCCTTCCACCCTTTACCAAATATATAGATGCATTAATAATATAAGAGATATTGTGATATCCCAACATAACCCTGTCCGCCATGGAGCAATCTTCAACTTCACCTGCAGCTAGCAACGCTATAAGAGGGGCTGAGCAAAGCGGTAACATAGCCAAGCAACGGTTTGCTAGTAAGGGTGTCAAAAGGTTAGAGGTTCATGGCAATTTGGGGAGGCTTAAAGAACAAGTGATAGGAAGCGCAGCATAGCGAAAGAACGAAGCAACTAGCATAGCAATGATAGTAGTGAGATCTAGGGTAGCGGTCATCTTGCCTGAACTCCCGCAAGGAAGAAGAACGAGTCCATGAATAAGATGAAGCCACGAAGACGAACCAAGCGTAGACGAACGAATCCTCACGATCGCAACGAAACGGGAACTATCCAGAAGAAGCACACAACATGGTAAACACACCACACATAGGCAAGACATGATGCACAACAAGCATGATGCATAACAAAGCTACATGAAGCTACTCATGGCAAGAGATGATGCAAACAAGAACAACACATCAAGGAAAGTTTAAATGAGGCCGGAAACAACATATAACAATTCGGTAAGTCCTCATATGCAAATTTCGAAATTGGTTCAGAACTGAATAACCATTAAGTTGAAGTTGTTAAACAGCAAGTTAAGATGCACCAAGAGGATCTACACGAGATTCTAGTCAAGTTACATATAAAGTTCATTTAATTCGGAGCTACGGCCTAGAAGATATAAGCAAAACAAGTTAAACATGGCATTGATGCAAAATGCATACAAACATCAAGCAAACACCTCAAAACAAGGATGCAACATGATAATATGAAGCTACATGCAAAAACAAGCAAGTTTCATATAGAGCACACTCAAACGGAGCAACGGTGCAACACATACACTCTATACAAGTCATAACAACAATCTGTCCATAACAGCAACTAGGCATCTTGCAAGCATCAAAACAATATGCTACAGCACCCCAACATAATAACAAAAGGCATGGGCATGAAGTACAGGTAAAGCATGACAAAAGATGAACACTGAGCTATCTCCATAAACAACTAGAACATGCTCAAAAGGACATGGGAAGATTGCAAATTATAACAGTTTCAGACTTATCAGGAAATAACATCAGGTTGCAATGTTTAGAGCTATCAAACAACATGTTACAGGAACTTAACATGGCAAACAAAGGCATGGCATGCTACTACTAAATACATAGAACAAAAGTCCCTTACTGAACATGAGCCAAAAGGGCACAGAAAATATGATGGCACCCATGTAAACATGGCAAGTTATATGACAGATTCAAACATGGCAGGAACAACAATAAGTAGGCATGTTGGTGAGCTTGAACCACTCATCACAGAGCAATACATGGCATGGCAAGGCAACCACTAGTAAGAATACATGTTTGAGAAGCTAAGCATGGCAAGAACAAGTTCATAGGGTGCATGGATCACTAGCAGCAATCATGGAAACATTGAACTTAATGTTAATCAGGCTGACAGCAACATTATTTAGCAAGTTTGGAGCAAGATAACAACAAGCTACATCAGGCTATAATTGCAACCAAGGGCATGAATGGATAGAGCATGACATGTAAAACAAATCATCCTTAGTGAACATCTCCAGAATATGCAGGAAATGACTTGTAGCAGCAGGTTTACATAGCAACAAAATATAACAGAATCAGTCAGGAAAACAGCAACAACAAGTACCCTACTTAACAAACTCGATGCACTCAGCACACAACTCACAAAAATACATGGATAGCACCTCTGGAAAGATGGCATGGCATAGATCAAACACATATAGAGCTCATGCTCATAGGATGCACACATCAACCATGGCAAAAATGACAAATGAGCATGTTATAACAGTTTCAGCAGATCAACAGCAACATGCACTCTTCCAACAACATTTCGTGCATCAAGATGAGCTCAAACGAAAATGGTGCAATGGAATGAAATTAAGTACTCGTCGAGACAAACAATTTGACATATTACAAGCACGAAACGGAGCAGTATGCATGGAGATATAGCACGTCAAACAGGGCATGAAAATGTCTGGGACTTGGCAGTTTTTGGAAAAAAAACAGTGAGCGCTAAATGACTATACGTCGCCCGGGCGGGACTTTGTGGGTTCTCACCTAGCGGGCTTGGCCCAGGAAGCGGAGGAGGCCGGTCGAGCTGGGCCGAGGGATGAGGCCTTGGGCCCACGAGGTCGAGGGCGCGGCGCCGACGAGCGACGAGGAGGCGCTGGGCGCGGCGGCGGGGTCGCTGGCGCCTGGGCGAGGCGTGGACGGGCGACGAGGCGGAGGGGCCCCGGGTGGCGCCGCGGGGAGGCGCCGGCGAGGGGCGGCGCGGCGGCGCCGGCGAAGGCGCGGGCGCGCCAGCGGGCGGCGGCGCGCGGGCGGGACGCTGCCCGGAGGAGCGCGAGCGGCGGGCGGCGAGATCGGGCCCGCGCGGGCCCTGGATGGGCTCCGCGGGCCACGGCGGTGGAGGGACGGCGGCGGGCCACGTGGCATGACGGGATTCGCCGGAGGCGACGGGCGGACACGTCCGACTCGGGACGGACATGTCCGGCGGCGGAAGGTGGAAGAAGACTAGGGTTTGGGGGGATTCATCAGCGAATTTCGGGGGAGGTGGCCTTTTTATAGATAGAGAGAGCTAGGGGACTCCAAATGGGGCACGGTTTTCGGCCACGCGATCGTGATCGAACGACCGAGAGCATGGAGGGGAGTTTGCTAGGTTTTGGGCCACTTTGGAAGGGGTGTTGGGCTGCACACAAAAGAGGCTTTTGTGGTTACCCGGTTAACCGTTGGAGTATCAAACGGATTCCAAATGGCACGAAACTTGACAGGCAGTCTACCGGTGCTATACCAAGGCCGCTTGGCAAACCTCATTCCATTCCGAGAACGTTTAACACCCGGACAAGAGAAGAGGCAAAAAGGGGACGCTGGATGACATAGGAGTGCCGGATTGCAAAACGGACAACGGGGAAAAAGTTCGGATGCATGAAACGAACACGTATGCAAAATGAGATGCACATGATGACATGATAAAATGCAACACGCAAGCAAATGACATGGCAACAACGACAAATAACTGGAAGACACCTGGCGCATCGAATCCGGGGCATTACAACACTCCTCCACTAATAGGAGATCTCGTCCCGAGATCTTAGGACCGAGACGGAAGGGAAAAGGAATGAGGTGAAACAAGAACTCGAGAGAAGAAGCAAAGAATCGAGAGCACTCGAGAAGAAGAGAGGAAGGGCGAGAATGACGAGAATCGAAAGCTCGCGGAAACAGATAGACTCTGAAACCACTCCGGTTAGAACGAGATAAAAAAACAAATAAGACTGAAAGGATTTAGGCAGCACTCTGGCTAGAAATGAAAGGAACAGAACATGAGCTTGAGAGGATGGAATTATACTTGATGAAGACATGACACAAAACCTCCGGAAAGAACTCAAAGAGTTGAATGAAAAGAACGGTGAAGAAAATGACAACTTGTGCCACGAATGAAATAGAAAGCAACCTCAGAAGAAAAGATTGAACAGATTTGTTGAGAAAATCAACAACGAAAAGAATTGCTTGTTGTGGACTTATGGATAAAATCTCAAAATTATGAGGTGATCGCCGACCACAAGCGGAAAAATGATTGGATAGCTGAGAAGAACAAAGAAATGCAAAACTCCACTTCAAAAGAATACGGAGAATTAATTGCACTTCGAGATGCAAGAAGAAAAGGTACTAGAACTCCTTGAACAAGAATCTTGATGCAAACTTGAAGAATGAATTAACTCATGAAGAACCACCATGAAGAACTCCGGTGACAAAAGATGATGAGATAGACATGAAGGATGAAAGAATAAGATGAGCCTTGAGATGATTTAGATGGAGGTTCCGACGAGATGGCCGAGGAAAATTGAACTCCGGAAAAGAAAAGATGAAACACTTGAAACTAGAATTTATTCATCAAGAACAAACTCCGAAGGAAGGGATTACTCACTTGGGTGAAATAAGAATAAGATTTATTGTGTGCTTATCCTTCATCAAATTAAATTCACGACAAACAATGGATTTTTGCATACTACTTATTCTTCTTGAAAAGGATTGAGAAGTGACATATCGCAAACTTGAGAAGGTCTTCATGAACCGCCGGTAGGATTGAAAAGAACGAATGAATTGGTATGATAATGAAGGAAAAGAATCTTAAAGAACCACCCTTAAAAATTCGAAAATGACTGAAGAAAGAGAATGAATCACCAGGAAGAATTAGAAGAACCAATAAGCTAGAGGGGATTTAGATGCAAAAGAATAAAGAGATCATGAGCTGATTAAAGAACACTTGAACGAAGCACCGGGATAAATAGAGAACGATAACTGGAATGATGGCCTCCGGTGAAGAGAAATGGGAAAACAGCTCCTGACATGCTCCGGATTGGATGAAAAGAATTTGTATGACTTGAAACAATTTGATAGCATAACATCGAGCTAGGACCGTGAATCTCCGGGGGAACGGACAAGATTTAGAGAAAAAAAACTCTTCTTCTATCTTGAAATGACGACGAGGAACGCCACAAAAATTACTGAGATACTCCGGGAGAATTAGAAGAGTCAGGTAAGATCCTGGGGGAAGACCTGTGGGTCAGGGCCCACTAAAAGAAACACCGTTGGAAAGGGATGTTGAACAGATAGACGCTGCACCGGAACAATTGAAATATTTGAATGAGGTGACAACCTCAAATTAATTGGAACAAATACGAATCTCCTGAGATGTCTTGAACACTCCGGAAGGATAAACTGGTGAGAGGCGAACAAGCAAGGGGAAAACATTTGAGCCGAGGAAAAGAATACGATCAACGCCGAAAAACTTGAATTGAAACCACCGGAAAAGAAAAAATAGATGAAGAATGTCGAACGAGACGAGAATTCACCGGTTGAAATAATTTACGAAAGACTGAAGAGGCTCTGCACGAATGAAATTGGTACTTGAATAGACTCAGGCTCCGGGAAGAAGAGGGTGGGAGGGCGGGAAAACAAAGGCAGCTTGGAAGGGAAAAACCTATGAATAACTTGAAGAGAAAACACCGGTTGAAATCATTGAGGAAAGAAAGCAAAGACTTCGCACGAGTAGGATGGATACTCGATTACGGACTCCGGATTCGAGAAGAAGAAGGGAGGGCGGGTGGGAAAAACAAAGACAACTTCGGACAGGAAAAAAAACAACGACGTCGGAGGAAGAACTGAGGATTGATCTCGCAAAAGACAAAGAGGTTCGAGTCGACTTGACGAGAGATGCACCGGACAAAAGAGGATGGACAACTCATGAAGCCAACCACGTGATCCTAAAGAAAAATTTGAACGGGAAGAGGAGTAATTCAAAACACCTATGTCAAGATTCCTTACCAAAGCGACGAAGGGGCTGAGGAGTAAAAAGAATTCCTACTCTCCGATATAACTAGACTCCAAAACAGTTTTCTTCTAGACTCAACAACGTCCAAACTACACGATCAATCACAGGGGCTCCTAGGGTCGGTCGAGGCTCTGATACCAACTTGTCACGCCCAATATGCGACCCTATCCAAAAGGGAACTCGAAGGTCCCACCAAGGATAGA
Source organism: Triticum aestivum (assembly GCF_018294505.1). NCBI lineage: Eukaryota > Viridiplantae > Streptophyta > Magnoliopsida > Poales > Poaceae > Triticum > Triticum aestivum. Next base: position 438,478,518 of record NC_057813.1, on the reverse strand, counting down.
CCCGCATATTGAAACACTTTTGCAAGGTGGATATCATTACATCAACATTACATAATAGATGGGGATATATACAAAAGGCATACAATGCCACACGAATACAACATCATCTTACATAAGAGCACCATCCGACTACGGATGAAACACAAATAGAAACTCAAACGACATCCACCCTGCTAGCCCAGGCTGCCGAACTGGAACCTATCCCCTGATCGAAGAAGAAGTAGAAGAACTCCAAAACAAGGAACATTGCTCTCGCGTCATGATCATCGTATAACCTGTACCTGCAACTGTTGTTGTAGTAATCTGTGAGCCACGAGGACTCAGCAATCCCATTACCATGGGTATCAAGACTAGCAAAGCTTAATGGGAAAGGAAAGGGTAAAGTGGTGAGGTTGCAGCAGCGACTAAGCATGATATGGTGGCTAACATACGCAAATGAGAGCAAGAAGAGAAGCAAAGGAACGGTCGTGAAGCTAGCAATGATCAAGAAGTGATCCTGAACTCCTACTTACGTCAATCATAACACAGAAACCATGTTCACTTCCCGGACTCCGCCGAAAAGAGACCATCACGGCTACACACACGGTTGATGTGTTTTAATTCGGGTCTGGTGTCAAGTTATCTACAACCGGACATTAACAAATTCCCATCTGCCACATAACCGCGGGCACGACTCTCGAAAGTTTATACCCTGCAGGGGTGTCCCAACTTAGCCCATGATAAGCTCTCGCGATCAACGAAGGATATACCTTCTCCCAGGAAGACCCGATCAGTCTCGGAATCCCGGTTTACAAGACATTTCGACAATGGTAAAACAAGACCAGCAAAGCCGCCCGATGCGCCGACAACCCCGATAGGAGCTGCACATATCTCGTTCTCAGGGCAACACCAGATAGGTCAGCCTACGAGTAAAACCAGACCTCGAGTTGCCTCGAGGTGGCCCCGCAGTCTGCCCGGTTCAGACCAGCACTTAGACAAGCACTGGCCCGGGGGGGGGGGGGCTAAAATAAAGATGGCCCTCGGGTTGGCCGACCCAAGGGAAGGGTATAGGTGGTGGTGAGGCAAATGGTAAAACCAAGGTTGGGCCTTGCTGGACAAGTTTTATTCAAAGCGAACTGTCAGGGGGGTCCCATAAATCACCCGACCGCATTAGGAACGCAAAAATCCGGGAACATAACACCGGTATGACGGAAACTAGGGCGGCAAGAGTGGAACAAAACACCAGGCATAAGGCCGAGCCTTCCACCCTTTACCAAATATATAGATGCATTAATAATATAAAAGATATTGTGATATCCCAACATAACCCTATCCGCCATGGAGCACTCTTCAACTTCACCTGCAGCTAGCAACGCTATAAGAGGGGCTGAGCAAAGTGGTAACATAGCCAAGCAACGATTTGCTAGTAAGGGTGTCAAAAGGTTAGAGGTTCATGGCAATTTGGGGAGGCTTAAAGAACAAGTGATAGGAAGCGCAGCATAGTGAAAGAACGAAGCAACTAGCATAGCAATGATAGTAGTGAGATCTAGGGTAGCGGTCATCTTGCCTGAACTCCCGCAAGGAAGAAGAACGAGTCCATGAAGAAGATGAAGCCACGAAGACGAACCAAGCGTAGACGAACGAATCCTCACGATCGCAACGAAACGGGAACTATCGAGAAGAAGCACACAACATGGTAAACGCACCACACATAGGCAAGACATGATGCACAACAAGCATGATGCATGACAAAGCTACATGAAGCTACTCATGGCAAGAGATGATGCCAACAAGAACAACACATCAAGGAAAGTTTAAATGAGGCCGGAAACAACATATAACAATTCGGTAAGTCCTCATATGCAAATTTCGAAATTGGTTCAGAACTGAATAACCATTAAGTTGAAGTTGTTAAACAGTAAGCTAAGATGCATCAAGAGGATCTACACGAGATTCTAGTCAAGTTACATATAAAGTTCATTTAATTTGGAGCTACGGCCTAGAAGATATAAGCAAAACAAGTTAAACATGGCATTGATGCAAAATGCATACAAACATCAAGCAAACACCTCAAAACAAGGATGCAACATGATAATATGAAGCTACATGCAAAAACAAGCAAGTTTCATATAGAGCACACTCAAACGGAGCAACGGTGCAACACATACACTCTATACAAGTCATAACAACAATCTGTCCATAACAGCAACTAGGCATCTTGCAAGCATCAAAACAATATGCTACAGCACCCCAACATAATAACAAAAGGCATGGGCATGAAGTACAGGTAAAGCATGACAAAAGATGAACACTGAGCTATCTCCAGAAACAACTAGAACATGCTCAAAAGGACATGAGAAGATTGCAAATTATAACAGTTTCAGACTTAACAGGAAATAACATCAGGTTGCAATGTTTAGAGCTATCAAACAACATGTTACAGGAACTTAACATGGCAAACAAAGGCATGGCATGCTACTACTAAATACATAGAACAAAAGTCCCTTACTGAACATGAGCCAAAAGGGCACAGAAAATATGATGGCACCCATGTAAACATGGCAAGTTATATGACAGATTCAAACATGGCAGGAACAACAATAAGTAGGCATGTTGGTGAGCTTGAACCACTCATCACAGAGCAATACATGGCATGGCAAGGCAACCACCAGTAAGAATACATGTTTGAGAAGCTAAGCATGGCAAGAACAAGTTCATAGGGTGCATGGATCACTAGCAGCAATCATGGAAACATTGAACTTAATGTTAATCAGGCTGACAGCAACATTATTTAGCAAGTTTGGAGCAAGATAACAACAAGCTACATTAGGCTATAATTGCAACCAAGGGCATGAATGGATAGAGCATGACATGTAAAAAAAATCATCCTTAGTGAACATCTCCAGAATATGCAGGAAATGACTTGTAGCAGCAGGTTTACATAGCAACAAAATATAACAGAATCAGTCAGGAAAACAGCAACAGCAAGTACCCTACTTAACAAGCTCGATGCACTCAGCACACAACTCACAAAAATACATGGATAGCACCTCTGGAAAGATGGCATGGCATAGATCAAACACATATAGAGCTCATGCTCATAGGATGCACACATCAACCATGGCAAAAATGACAAATGAGCATGTTATAACAGTTTCAGCAGATCAACAGCAACATGCACTCTTCCAACAGCATTTCGGGCATCAAGATGAGCTCAAACGAAAATGGTGCAATGGAATGAAATTAAGTACTCGTCGAGACGCACAATTTGACATATTACAAGCACGAAATGGAGCACTATGCATGGAGATATAGCACGTCAAACAGGGCATGAAAATGTCTGGGACTTGGCAGTTTTTGGAAAAAAACAGAGTGAGCGCTAAATGACTATACGTCGCCCGGGGCGGGACTTTGTGGGTTCTCACCTAGCGGGCTTGGCCCAGGAAGCGGAGGAGGCCGGTCGAGCTGGGCCGAGGGATGAGGCCTCGGGCCCACGAGGTCGAGGGCGCGGCGCCGACGGGCGACGAGGAGGCGCTGGGCGCGGCGGCGGGGTCACTGGCGCCGGGGCGAGGCGCGGACGGGCGACGAGGTGGAGGGGCCCCGGGTGGCGCCGCGGGGAGGCGCCGGCGGAGGCGCGGGCGCGCCGGCGGGCGGCGGCGCGCGGGCGGGACGCTGCCCGGAGGAGCGCGAGCGGCGGGCGGCGGGATCGGGCCCGCGCGGGCCCCAGATGGGCTCCGCGGCCGCGGCGGCGGAGGGACGGCGGCGGGCCACGTGGCATGAAGGGATTCGCCGGAGGCGACGGGCGGACACGTCCGACTCGGGACGGACATGTCCGGCGGCGGAAGGTGGAAGAAGACTAGGGTTTGTGGGGATTCATCCGCGAATTTCGGGGGAGGTGGCCTTTTTATAGATAGAGGGAGCTAGGAGACTCCAAATGGGGCACGGTTTTCGGCCACGCGATCATGATCGAATGACCGATAGCATGGAGGGGAGTTTGCTGGGTTTTGGGCCACTTTGGAAGGGGTGTTGGGCTGCACACAAAAGAGGCTTTTGCGGTTACCCGGTTAACCGTTGGAGTATCAAACGGATTCCAAATGGCACGAAACTTGACAGGCGGTCTACCGGTGCTATACCAAGGCCGCTTGGCAAACCTCGTTCCATTCCGAGAACGTTTAACACCCGCACAAGAGAAGAGGCAAAAAGGGGACGTTGGATGACATAGGAGTGCCGGATTGCAAAACGAACAACGGGGAAAAAGCTCGGTTGCATGAAACGAACACGTATGCAAAATGAGATGCACATGATGACATGATAAAATGCAACACACAAGCAAATGACATGGCAACAACAACGAATAACTGGAAGACACCTGGCGCATCGAATCCGGGGCGTTACACCCACAAGTGTGTGGCAGAGAACTTATAGCCCATTTGCGTTTTGTAAGAATCTACAGCCCATTTTGAATTCTAATGGAATTTACAACAGCCCATTTACAGTTTGTTAAAAGTATAGCCCATTTTCTAGCTAGGACAACGATTAATAGTTTCAACCAACCGTTGAAGACAGAATTCAATAAAATTTCCACATTTTGATGGGATCTGAAATATTTTTATCCCAAAATTTCTAGTCAGATTAAATATAAATTTGTATTACGTAAAAATGAAACGAAACATTGCATGTGCAACAATGAAAATTTAAGATTTTCAAAATCCATAAATAATATTTTATAAACTAATTTCATGTTTGGTGCCTTTTTTATAGTTACTGCCTAGTTTTTATAATTACATCCCATTTATTATTTTTTAAAGCCTATTTTTCTGTTAAGCCTAATGCATCCCTCCTAGGAAAGATTTGCAGCCCAGCGGGGTGGAGAATAACAAGTTGACCTTGCCTGGATATTCCTGAAAAAGACGTATAGCTGGGCTAGCCATTTTCATCTTGAAAAAATTAGTATCTGGGCTGGATATCTAGACTGGGCTAGACAGGCCACAGCCCGCCCAGTTAATACCCTGGGCTAGACAGGCAACAACGAAATTATCGCCAAGAAAAACTCTGCAGTGCTCACGCCTCAAAAACACAAATACTGCTCGAGCTGCTTGGTCCCAGCTGTTGGCCGCACCTTGTGCAATTCTCTCGTTTATATTGACTACATAGGTTGACAATGGTGTGGGACGTGATGTCAGGAAACCAGGAGAAAGCAAAAAAATATAGTTGTACATAATAAGGAGGCACTTGCCTACGTACGACTATGGCCCTAGTGGGTCCCTAGTGTCATCCAGTCAAAATAAAGTCATCTCCTGAATCCTCATGTTCGTTGATGATGTTAACAATGCTCGGCGCCACAGCGAGCGCAACAACTCGAAGGACAATGGAGAGGGCCTCGCGAGCCCTATGGATGGTCTGATACAGCGCCCGCTGCTCATTCAGGAAGCCAGGATCATCAGGCACCTATGAGCACCTTCGAGAAACTGAGACGGCATGAAACGGTAAGGCCGCGCTTGGGAGCTCTGGTTTATTTCAAACCTGTATTAACATACAAGTGTAATTTACTCATCATCGGAAACAACGCATGAAGTACAAGCGTAATGAAACCGAGGGCCCGAGGTTTGTAAGTAAAACCGGCGGGTTAGGCGTGTAATTTGAGAGACCAGTGTATATTTTATGAGCACTGCTATATGGACGACATTACCAGACGATACATGCACGATGTGTGTATCATGTCATCCATGGGCAAGGCTGAAACAACAGCTAACAGCTGGATTAGCAATTGTCCGAGTGTCGTTCAGCGTTTTTATCATGTGTGAAGTACTTCCGATATTTTACTAGTCGAAATCGACCAACCAAGCGCCTTCGCCCGAGCCATCTGCTTTAATTTACAAGCGTCAGTTTTACAAGCAGTTTTGGTTGGAAAACGACGATCCAATCACGGCCTAATATCATGAGTTGGTCGGAAGATCATATGGTTTCACGTCTAACCTACCCGACTTGTCATATAGGCTATGAATGAAACATCAGATGATGAACTTCTTAAGCACGGAAACAATAGAAGAGGATGATCTTCTTAACAAGCAAATCACTGGCATTAGATCGACATGCAAAACAATACGAAGCATTATTCTCAGGAGGCACGGTGAACAGCTCGTGATGCCGCATGCCACAACATTCCAAGATCAACTTTGCAATCAAACACAAGGCCTGGCATTACATAGACAATATTCAGAACAAACTCTTAACACAAGAATAACTCAGCAGAGTAACTATTTACTTCTAAACTGAACACAAGAATAGGAAAAAACAATCGACGCTGCTCACAGCAAGGGCGTCCCACTCAAAAATATCAAATGCATGTCTTCTGGCTAACATCAATGAGCAAATTTTGACAAGGTTTTCCAATTCCAATATATTAAACTAACGTCTTCTTGCTAACATCAATGATTAAACTTTGACGAGCTTTTCCCATTCAAAATATGTAATGCCTATGATCATGGAGTCCTGTCGTAGCTTCTTGTACTTGTTTGGGCACTTTTTGCCCAGGGCACTCCACGTGTTGTTAAATTGCCAATGGTCTCTGCAGACTAGTCATGTCACCGGTGTCTAATAATACTCTGTAAAGCTTCTCGGTCATTCCTTCTGTAATGTAGCGCAAACAGTGACTGCTTCTTTCTGCAAAGTGGAATGACCAACTGGACCCAGTAATGCAGCAGTTTGCCTTGGACACATTGGCTCCTTTTGTGCAGTTCAACTAAAATCGAAGTCGGAATAAAACCGAGCTTTAATTTTGATATCCCTGTAAGCAACAATAGGTATAATGGAAACAATTACTGAGAAATAACAGTTGATGACTTGTACTCCCAGAAGAAAAGCATCTACTGATCTACTTTATCTTAATGGGAAACAAAGCAGGAGAGTAGCAATTCTCCATCAGTGTGATTCATTCATATTGACTGAGACATTATCTTAACAATGCCTTGTTTAAACATGTATAAAGAACGACAAAGCAGAAAAGTACCATTCCTAAAACAATACAACTGATTCATTTTAACAGAGACATTATCTTAACAATACCTTGGTTAAACATGTAGAAAGAACTACAAAGCAGGATAGTACCATTCCTAACAAGTGTTGCAGTTTTGAACTAAGATTCAGTAGTTAATTAATTCTGAGGGTGGCATTGCTTAATTTTACCAGCGGCATTAGATTAACGAAAAGCATAAACAGTTCCATGGGAGAGTGTGCGCAACAACAGTATGTGCTTCCATCTACTTATAAAGGGGTGATGCAGAGTTTGTTGTAACAAAGCAACAAGCATCATGTCTGGGTTGGTCCCATTTTTGTTCACTACTTAATGAGAAAAGACATCAATACAATAGCTTCAATTCAACATTTATTTAAAACAGTACCAATACAAGTAGCACAACATCTCAAAGCACACCGCACAATCATGTGGATGAAGTCCTGTACTGACCTTTCATGAGACGGACAAGATAAAATACGAATCTGCCAACATGAATAGGAAATCCAATCTCGTTTTGTGCAGTTGCACTAAAATCAAGCAAAGTGTTTCACGTAGCAAAGCAAAATGTCGCAATAGCAACAAGTTGAATAGATATCCCTGTTTAAACAGAGGCAAAAAAGGAATCAATTACTGGCTAATAAAGGAGGATGAAACATGCGGCCGCAAAAATGGCAATCCCGCCAATCCCTAAGAAGTGTTGCAGTTTTGAAATAAGATTCAGTAGTTAATTCTGAGAGTGGCATCAATTACTGGCTTATAAAGGGGGTGATGCTGAATTTGTTGTAACAAAGCAACAAGCATCATGTCTGGGTTGGTCCCATTTTTGTTCACTACTTAATGGGAAAAGACAGCAATACAATAGCTTCAATTCAACATTTATTTAAAACAGTACCAAAACAAGTAGCACAACATCTCAAAGCACCCTTCACATCATGTGGATGAGACCAAGATTTGAAACAACTCACCACGAAGACTGGAAACAAATCTCGATCTCCTTTTGTGGAGTTCCACCAAAATTAAGCAAAGTCACCAGTGTGACATTCAAGTTGAACTGCACAAAAGACTCTTAAAACATAAGTGTTTCGAGTAGCGAAGCAAAATGTCGCAATAGCAACAAGTTGAATCGATACCCCTATTTTAACAGAGGCAAAAAGGAAACAATTACTTGCCGATAAAGGAGGATGAAACAAACGGTGACAGAAAGAAGCATGTAACTTTATCTTGGATGGAAAACAAAGTAGGATAGTAGCATTTCTAAAACGGTTGCATTGATTCATATTAACAGAGACATTCTCTTGAAACAACATTCGTTAAAAATGTAATTTACTTTTAACAGTGGCATTGCTTCAATTTTCCGGCGGCATTCTTAGATTAACAACAGCAAAATAGCTGTATGGGACGTGCCAGCACCATGTGCGTCCACACGTATAAATGGGTGATGCAGAGTATGTAGCCAAGCAGCATATATGCGTTGGTCCCATATTTGTTCTCTTTGAACCTTCTTCCTGTGTGAGGGCAGCAAATCTAGTCCTGCACAAACTACCCGACCCCCCAGTTTCTTTTCCTTTTCAACAAAGAGATCGGTTCCTTACAGATGTGTGTACTGGGTTACCCCCTTTTTCCCTTTTCGACCTAAAAAGCGGCTGGATAGCCAGTCTATACTACTTTCCGCCCCTCCTTTCCTCATTGAACCACGTCCTAGATTCTTGCTCCAGCCCACCACACCCTTCTTTCCTCTTTGAACCAAGACCTAGATTCGACTACAGATCGAAAAAGATCCACATGCAGCTAGAGCAACGATGGTTTCAAAGAAACTTATACCTTAGGGTCGTCGGGATGTGGCAAGGCGTGCGGCGGGAGGCCAGATCTTCCCACACTACATACGGCAACGAGGAAGAAGGGGTTGGTGGCCCTCCCGCACAGGCGCTGGGTGAAAGAGAACAGCGCAGCCGGCAATGGATTGCCTCCCTCGCCAAAGGCGATAGAGTGAACACTGCACCTCCTCCCCTTCCCGGTGCGACGGGATACGGACGCCTCCTTCACCAGCTGTGAGGGGGTAGAGAGAGACAAGAGGCCAACACAGTCTTGTTTAGATCTGGTGAAGAGAGGGTGAGAGACTGTGAATATAGCAAACCCTAGCAAATGAATGCCGAGCCTCCAGCGTGTAACATATATGTAGTGCGGCGAGCGTGTGGAGAGTGCAAACCCTAGCGAACAAGTGCTGAGGCTCCCGCTTATATATATACTACTGTAGCACGGACTGAGCTCCGGTTCCTTCACTGCACCTGCTTCTGGCTGTATGATAGGTGAGCCAGCCACATTTTGGGCCCATCTGTCATAAACCCAAAGGCAGGTGCACTAAGTCAATGAAGCTGCGTCCATATAGTACTCTCGTGTATACGACTAATATATAGGGGAGTGGTTTTCTTATTCTCTCCATAACAATTGTTTTAAATTGTGTAAGTATGATACAAAACTCTTTATTTAATGTACAGTGAAGAAAACTAGTACTACTTCCGATGAACTAACGATCCACGCCCACGCGTCCTGGTCGCACTTCCTGTCCTTCACGTGTGGTACACTACCCTCCCTTAAGTGAACAACCACACATGCGCCAAATTATCGGAAACGTGTGAGAGTGTGTACAAATAAAGAATTTTAATTTCAATTATCGGAAAGGTTTGAGACTATTACAAAGTTTAACTTAAGTCAAATCTAATATGCGGAGTAAATAAAAATGGAGGGCTACTACGTCCATCCGGGTTTTTAGTCCACACCATTTTTTAAATCAAAGTTAATAGCTGGACAAATAAAATTACAGGGGAGCTGGAGACAAAGTTGTGAGAAGGCTTAGAAATCAATACAAAGCTTATGCCTTAGTACCAACGTCGATCCTTCTTCGAGGAAACATTTGGTTCATAGCCAATTGCGTGATAAAATTGCACCAACATGAAAGACGACTGCCTCTCCAACGCAATCAAGGTGAACTGACGAAGGATATCATCTTTGTGCATAACAAGCAAAGAGCACTGATGGAAGACAGCTTGTTTTTCATTGAAAATCGATCAGCTTCACCAGCCAACACCACCATGAGGCGCAACCATGAGCATCTATAGGTCATCATGGTGATGCATCATCCATTTGGCATCAAGTTTGGGTGAGGCACCTATGAAGTTCCACAAAACCTCACTATGGTCTGTTTCTTCTCAGTAATCAAGCTCGAGGAAGGAAGAACCACGTGGCAGAGGACAGTGAGGCAGAACAACAATGGCCATCCAATTTTGTGCAGTTCCACTAAAATTGAGGAAGACATGCCCGGGTATGGAGACACGCATCGCTGTTTCCAAAAATATAAAAAAGGGTTAGCAACGACATCTCAATTGTCAATAAGAATTAATGAAAAGTACTCGTACACCAACAAACAGAAGCATCATAATTATATCTTGATGGGAACTAAACTAGGATACCCGAGAAAAAAAGCATTTCTTCATTTAACCAGTGATAGTACTACCACCATATGGACAATGACCGCACAACCACCATGTACTTTTTGTCTAAACAACATGTATACCTCCACCGAGGCATAAATCAGGACAACTTTCCGAGTGGCATTTCCTCTAGTATAATAGTACTAGTAGGTGATGTTGGACCAGCCGACGAACCCTAGCTACTATGCATGGGGAGCTGGGGAGCAGTCGCATAGAAGAAAACCCGCACGCAGCGACCTGGGGAGCTGGACCAGTACAAGAAGTTATACCTCAGGTGGGCGAGATGTCGTTTAGGCGGGCGGACGGGATCTGCCCACACGATGGTAGCGAACAAGGGCGTGAAGGATCTTCGTCCGCGCCAGCGCCGGCTCCGAGAGGACGGTGCGCTTTGGCTTCCTCCGTCACCGATGGCGACAACGTCAACGCTGCACCTCCTCACCTCCCGCAGCGGATGGGATTCGGCCGGATCTGTGACCACCGGTGAGGAGAGAGATAGAGTGGACACTGTCATCTTATTTTGATATTGAGAGGGTGAGAGAGCGAGATGCGAGAAACTCTATCAAACAAGAGGCTATAATGGAGTAAAAAAATCTCTCCATAGCAGTGGTTTTAAATAGAATACACGCGTTCCCGGAAAAAAGAAACGAAAACTGGCAGACAATTTTTGAAGGGTCTGTCTAGGACATATCTAGATGTGACATAGTTATGTCACATCTAAGTTGATGTCCACTCTGTTTGTGGTCTTTTTTTTGTCCTAGTTTTTTTTGTTTCTTGTTGGTACATTATATACTTGTGCGAGCTTAGATGTGATATCCTTAAATAACATCTAGATGTGAATTAGACAAACTGATTTTCTAATGTACCAAGAAAGAAAACTCGATCAAAAACACGCCCCCGCTTCCAGGTCGCGAGAGTCGTCGCGCACACACACATAGACATAGACATGCATATCCGTGTTTACTTAAAATTCCATTTCCATCTCCATCTCCAATCATATTTGTCCAACTAGCACATTATTTACATTGTTAATTATATATGCAGCAATATTAACGTACAACATCTCTTGTTTGCGCACGTCCGGACCGCTGCCACGGCCGATCCTGACCAACCCAAACCCTCTTCATCACCCGCGCATGCTTCCCGCCCGAAACGGTCGGTGCCGCATTCATGCCCGGCCAGAGCGGACGCAACCTCTCACTGGCGCTGGCATCGAAGCGGCACGCCGGCCGAGAGAGCATCGCCCGTGCCGCTTCCGGGTGCACGCGGCTGCTCCACATTCAAAGGTCGCAATAGCCGGCTACAACATGCATGTAAAAAGTTCTTGGGAGTCCGTGCTAAAGCTAGCTGTCCTCCCCCAACTCGTCAATCTCTTCCAGTAGTGCTAGTACTCCATGGTGCGATCCATCGACAAGCAGGTGGGAAAGTTATCGTATACTCGGTTTGCGATGAGTGGCATGCCGAGCGATCATGTGGGGTCGAGCCGTGGAGGAGGGTGAGACACGAACACGACATACGTGATTTAAACGTTGGTTTTGCTCGATGGCGCGATCCAACGAAACCAAACGTTGGTTTCTCTCCATTTCCATTTTTTCTCCGGAAAAACGGAAACTTTCCACTCCATTTTCATTCCTATTCCAAGGTTTCCCCATTACAACATTCCATCAAATACAAAGGAAAACTAACACGCATGCTGATGCATCTCAATATTTACTTCACAACTAAAGAAAAAAGTTGTGAGCGCGTGTATGAAAGAAAAACTACTGATGGGGTCACTACGACTTAAACCCTAAACCCTAAACATGATTTAATTTCCTGGCCGGGTAGAACCTGTCGAAGGAAAGACGGATGGCACCCTCGGATCATACGATGCTTTTGTGCAGTTCCACTAAAATCGACCTGAGCATCCCTGATGGCAAAGATATTGAAGAAGTGTGATTAGAATAATAGTACTGGCACTAGTTCATGAGACATAAACTCATCACAAGTAGAAGCCGGTAGAAGTAGAGAAAGATCGACATGGAGATGGAGCTACGGCAGTGGAGCAAGCCGGCTCCAAAAGGAAGATGGACTACCTGGGACGTCGGGCTGTAGCTAGAAGGGCGGTTGGGACACGGCATAGGCCCATACCGCGGTGACCCCCGATTGGGACGTATCCACTGTGGGTTTTCTCCCTCGCCGATGTTGACCGCGTCTACGCAGAACATTGTTCCCTTCCCCCAGCTGCGGGATCAGGCCCGTCGTTCTATGCTTGTGAAGAGAGCAACCTAAGCAAGCAGGCTTGTAGCTTAGGCTCCTGCTAGTGTATATATACTAGTGGTTTTCTTTTTCTCTCCATATCAACCATTTTATATTGCGTACGTGTCATTCAAGAGTGAAATGATGGTTGCTTCTTTCGACTAACTTACTGTGTGATTTGACTGCTCCTTAGAGTCCCCTACACGTACTCCCCCTACGTGTATGCAATAGTCAGACGTACACATGGACGCAAAAACGCACGCGACTCCCTAATGCATGCATGTCCGAGAACATGACGGAACACACACGGTCACGCTCAAGTGCTCAACCTACACGTGCATGCACACACATATTCAGTCAGGGTGAGCTAGTGACCATAGAAACACCGGAATATATATATATATATATATATATATATATATATATATATATATATTGAGCGCAATGAGCGTATTATGGAGTCCACTAACTGTATTTTTACAAATATATAGTGACAGACAGTGTATTTATCTCGTTTGAAATTAAGCCATATTAACCGCAGAGGAGGCAGTATGGACTAGCATTACTTTGTTGTGTCCCGTCAACTTGCCGAACGAGGAGAAGGTTGCAGGACGGGAGAAGCTTGCGCGCGGTGGCTCGCGGGACAAGGAGAAACTTTTGACTAATGCAAGCTCTCCCTCGCTCAGGCGGTGGACGTGCAACAGTTAATTCGGTGTCAGATTGCCAGAAGCATACACTATACTACTAGTGCTATATTGTTCGACTTCCCGAATAGGCGAACAACCAAGCGCAAAGTTTACTAGTACTAGTACTACTACTATAGTCTATAAAGGTACGTACTATACTAGTACTAGGAACCGGATGGAGGAGCGTCTGCACTCTTATTATAATTTTAAAATGTGATAAAGCAATCTTCAACACATTTGGTTCTCTTTGAGGGTTCTCGCATGTGATAATGGAAGTTGACTGCATGGAACACTCGCCACAATTCTCGCTTAATTCTGGCTCATATCCTGTTACAAATAGTAGCGCTCGGTAATATTTCCTCTTTTTTTATTATTCAGCATGTAAACAGGTCAGCAAACCTTGCGGCGCATCTCCGTGCGAACCGTGCTTGCTGCACTTTGAATGTGGTCGAGAGCTGGCTTGATGAAACACCTCGCTTCCTACTTCTTTTCTTGCGGGGTACCTCGCTTCCTAGTGGCCAGTGTCTTGGCTGATCGTCCTAAGGATGCTTATATATGAATAAAGCTCTCTCATTTACCCGCAAAAAAGATTAAGCCATATTAACCGGAAAGGAGGGAGTATGGACTAGCACTACTTTTTGGTGTGTCCCGTCAACTCGAAGAACGAGGAGAAGCTTGTAGGACAAGGTGAAGCTCGCTTACGCCTTTTGACTAATGCAACCTACCCTCGGTGGACATGCATCAGTCCATTCGGTGTCAGATTGTCAGAGGCATACACTGTAGTACCCAACATGCGGAGTACCATGATTGTTCGACTTCACAAAGAGGCGAAGAGCCAAGCGCAGTAGTACGAGTAGTACTACTACTAGAACTGCATGGTGGAGCGTCTGTACTCTTATTTTTTTAATCTCTGATAAGTACACGTTTATTCCGGAGAAGGGCGGAAAACGGCAGCCCAAACATGTAGTGAATGATATCGATCAACCAACCATGCTCGAATATATCTTGGCCTCCGTGTGAGCCCGTCTGTGTGTTCTCGCTCCTCGTCTCTCTCAAGGAACGGCGGGTTGGCTCTTTGACGTCAATTGAGATCGGTTTGCTCACACACCTGTCCCACATGTCAGTGATATGCCAAGAGGAGGTGCGTCAACCGATTGGCCATACATGTACTTGGTTTTGCACCTTCATACTCCTCCTCCCTCCGTCACAGTTTACAGGGCGCGCTTCATTATGATGCATTTCTCTCAATGCATTTCCACCACCAGAGAGACTTTAGACGTGTTTGGTTTAATGCTCAATTAATTAGGGTGTGGTAACCGCAATCAAGTCCACAATTTTCTCTCCATGTAATGTACTACTACGGAGTGGAGTAAGTGCATGCATGTGTGTACTTGGGGTGGAAGCACTGCATGCATGTGTGTACGCATTATTCCCTCTAGTAATAGACGTCGTGCTATAACTACTAATGCTATCTTTCAGGCCGATCGCTAGTTGCCTTGGTCCCACAGATTATTTTTTCTTTTTTCTGCGCGTTGTATAAACAGTGACGGATGGAGTAGTATGAGCGGATTCAAATAAGAGTGTATTGATGATTGCTTCTTCAGAGCAACTTACAGTGGGAAAGGTGGGGCTTATGATTTGACTGCTCATTACTCACTATTAATGCGGCGCAACGACCGGGCTGAGTCTCCCATGCGGTTGTGCACTACCCTCTTGGTTCTTAAATATACTCCGGAGTATTTGTCTTTCTAGAGATTTCAACGAGTGACTACTCAAATATTTGTCTTTTTAGAGATTTCAAATGGACTGACACATACGGATGTATATAGACATATTTTAGAGTGTAGATTCACTCATTTTGCTCCGTATGTAGTCACTTGTTGAAATCTCTAGAAAGACGAATAGAATATTTAGGAACGGAGGGAGTACACATACGAAGCAAAATGAGTGAATCTACACTCTAAAATATGCCCGTTTGAAATTTGTAAAAAGACAAATATTTAGGAACGAAGGAGTATAATTTTGTGCATGGCACATGGACCCGGATGATGAAGAGGCTTCTGGCAATGCTATCAAGCTTCCATCATTTGTTTACATAATTGACGTACTATACAAATAATTTTCCAGTGACATGAAATTGTACAATGGTGTGAGCCTTCAGCTTTTGTTTCGCGTGTCTTGCCATCGATGCTCTTTCGGAAACAGTAAAAAAACTAACTTCCTTGCTAATGCATGTCAATTATTAGCAGATCAGAGCTAACAATTACATCACAACTGAAGACAGAGTTTTGAGAAGGTGTTAAATTAAAATTGATCCATGCTTTCATTGGCAGCAACGTCCCCCCAGCTCTGTCTAAATCAACAAGGCATGTTGGGAAAAAAGTAGTTGTCTGGAGCATGCAACATCCCGATCATTTTGTGCAGTTCCACTAAAATAGAGCTGAGCGTCTCTGTTCCAAAGATATTAAGTGTGATTACGATAATAGAGGACTGTTGATGAAACAATAAACACACAAATAGAAGCCGGTCACCTTTGCAGTCTCTCTTAAGACTAACTAGTTGGAGAAGATTAGGCTCGGAGTTGGATGAGGAGGATAGAGCAAAACCAATCTCCCTTTATGCAGTCGCACTGAAATGTAGAGACGTTGCCCGTGTGACATTTTAGTACAACTTCACAAAACACTCTTAAGAAAAAAGTGATTTGTGCAGTTCACCAAAAGGTCACAATAGCAACGAGGTGAAATGGATAGCCCTGTTTGCAAAAAAGAGGTAGAAAGGAAACAATTACTGGCCAATAACAGTTGATGACACATGCGACGACAAAAAAGAAGCATATTCCTTGTACTAAGGGAAGATAACAGCACGGTTGTGTTTGTCTAAAACAGTGTGAGGACGAGAATGCAATATGGAAAGTACGCCGAATGAGCTACGTTTTGGGCAAAGAACTATGGAAGATCCACATGGAGCGACGTGGGAAGATGGGCAGTGGAGCAAGGCCGGAGGGGATACCTGGAGGTCGTCGGGATGTAACTAGGTGAGCGGCGGCAGGCGAAATCTGCGAGCAGGTGGCGTAGGCCCTGCCGCGCCGGAGCTTGGTCAGAGAGAACAGCGTGTACCGCAGATCGGGACGTGTTGCCTCAGCGCCGTCGAATGGAGAAACGATGCACTTCCTCCCTTTCCCCCGGCGGACGGGATGCGGCCGGATCAGTGACCAACGGTGAGAGAGAGAGAGGCCACCACACTCCCTTTCCCCCAGCGGACGGGATGCGGCCGGATCAGTGACCAACGGTGAGAGAGAGAGAGGCCACCACAGCCTTGTGTGAGATACTCTGAAGAGCGACAAACCAGGAAGGCAGGCTCCACTGTATACAATGAGCGGACTACCTTTTTCTCCATAAAAATCGTTTTATATTGTGTGTACATGCCATTGAGAGCTATAACTTTATTTAAAAATAACGCGGCAATGCGTTAAGTCAAACTTTGTTTTGTGCACGCGTGGTACACGACCTCCCTAGGTAAGCAACCGCTACACGCGTTCAAATTAGCACGTGGGATGCCATTTTGTAAAGAAATGAGCTCCACCGTGTACCCGCGCGGGTGTGGCTGGGCACGAAGCGTGAGTACGTGCACGGTGCACCTATTCTCTTCTTGTATACGTACACCACCTACGTGGGGTTGTGTGAGAGAGATACAAACCTAGAGAGATATAGTGTGTGGGTTCTTGAGAGTTTTTGGGGTGGAGGGTTCAATCAAAAAATGTAACATATGCAATGTGTGTGAAATAGAGTCTTGGATATAACATATATATAGAGGGGGCGATCCACGAGAAGTGCGTGGAGGTATCATCGGCTTGAGGTGTCCATAGAATCGAAGAGAGGGATGATGTGTGTGTGTGTGCGCGTGCGCGATCGATAAAGAGTGCCATCGAATTTGTGTGTGCCCACGTCAAAGATATAGAGTGGCTGGCCTACTTGAACGTGAGAGGGGACATGTGCAGTTTGTCTTTGTGGCATGGATACCTACCTGCAGCACTCGACTATCGGTGTGTGATGGGGGAAGAGGGAGGCCTAATTAACTATAGAGGTACAATGGCTGGTATATGTGTGGAGGAGGAGAGAGGCCTACCTCATGTATTAAGGAGATCGATCTGCCTCATGTATTAAGGGATATCGATCGACATCCATGCATATGTGCAGGAGAGGAATAAGGTTGGGAGAGAGACAGAGCTAGAGTGTTGGAGGGGGTGGTAGTGGAGTTGCTTATAACAAATGGTGGGATAGGCTTGCTAGACAAACGGAGGGCATGCCCCAATACCAATAAGAGAGGAGATGGCTGCTTGTTGTCTATGCACGTGCGTGTGAGAGATGGGTCAGAAGGCATGCACGAATGATGAGGGGGGACGATATGGCTGTGGTAAGCAGACGTAACTACATAGGAAGATCAATCGCCCTTTGTTAGAGAAAGGAGAGACATAACTTGTGAGGTACGTCGATCGATGGGGGGGTAGTTAAAGTCGATCTAGGTATATGTTGGGAGATCGATCGGTATACATGCATGTGTGTGTTAGAACCAAATGAGGCACGAGGAGAAGGATATAGAGAGAGAGGGATGCATGTAGGAGGTGGTACGAGAGGCATACTATATCGAGGGGGGATGAGTACGAGAACCATGAAAAGAGTGGTGGGAGTGAGGCATGGACGGTGACAAGAGAAGAGGGGAAGCTTGTGTTTGTGCTAGGCACACCTGGCTAGAGAGGCATATCGATCGATGTGTGTCATAAAGGAGCTGGGTGGCCTACACACACCATGGGTGAACGACCTAAAGTGAAAAGACGAATTTGCGCGATGGAGCTAGAGAATGCTGAGGGAGGGTGAGAGGGATGCGGGCGTGTGCATGCACAAGAGAAAGTTAGCGCTAGCTACAAAGATAAGAGGGTTGTATGGGTGTAAAAGACGAATAGAGATCATATATACTTCATTATAAAAAGTGAATTCAGATATTTGAAGAATTTATCATAGTGTTTTAAACCGACGCATGTGTGAATATATATAACGGTGATACACATGGTGTGGTTATGAACATGTTATACTACATTTAATATATTTTATCTCTACTCTTATAAAAAATAGAGTTGTTGATGATGGTGTGCCTGCCATCCTGCATTATAGGCCGTCCGATTTATATCTAGCTGATAGCGAGGAAACTATGATGGTTGAAGTTGGCAACAATCATGATTGTAGATTCTTATTGAAATAGAGAAACAAATTCAAATTTAGTTCGAATTGCAGCGGTAGTATAGACATTTGGAATGCACTAAAATGTTGGTATGAGTAGGTTACATGCATTATACAACAAGCGAAAAAATTTAATCGGACATAACATGGATTCATACTCCCTCCTTCCATCTATATAGGGCGTAATGAGATTTTTAAGACCGCCTTTGACTATTGACAAGATTAATAGTACATAACATGCATAATGTGAAAATTATATCATTGAAAGAACCTTTCACAAACGAATTTAACAGTGTGCTTTGTGTAAGTTGCATTTCATATATCATTGCTCTAATATTTGGTCAAAGTTAGCATTGAAAAACGCATTAGGCCCTACATAGATGGAAGGAGGGAGTATCTTTGAATAGCATTTGTATAGTAAAACGGGGCAAGACTCTCTCTTTGTGTGGTGTGAATAGTTTTATTTTTTTGTTTTCTTTTTGGTTGAGGAAAGTGCGAATTGATTTGGTACGTACAAGTACAATATTACTACACGTTAGGCTTGTCCCTAAAATTCAACCCGCATCTTGTTATATCCTGAAAATTCAGATATCATGCTCTCAAAACTGGCGCCTTCACAACCCGCGCCTTGCTATCCTGAAATTACAACGCGCGCGAAAACTCCCTCCAGCTGCCAAATCCCGACACGCGAAATCCCCCTTCTAACCCCGAGCCGAAAGGGCCGCTAGTTCAAATCGGTGGGGGGTACTTTTGTAACACACCCTACATTTTGGACAAGCGCGTCCCTAAGTCATGCTTCACCCCCTCCCATCGCCCCCTTTTCGCCTTTCGAAATCCAAGGCCGCTATAACCTCTCCGCTCCAGCCGCAAAACCCCACCTTCCTCCGTCCGCCATGTCACCGCTACCCAGCCGGAGCCTCTTCCTGGACGACGTCGTCCATCACAACAGCTCGACATCCCTCGTCCACCTCCCCGGATGAGAATCCATCGTCCATCTCGCCGTCCCGCCGGTTCAGCCGCCCCGTCCTCCACCTCCAAGGAGCTGCTCCGATGATCGCCTCATCTATCACGGCTGCTCCATCCCCACAACGCCCGCCTTAACCTCCTCCACCGGAACCGCAGTATCCTCACCGACTCCTCGGACGAAGCCGAGGCCTACTCGGCACCACCAAAGAGGTTGTACACTCATCGCATCGCACCTTCTCCTTAACTCGACCTCCCGGTGCCGACGGTGCTCCATGCCGCACCCCCATGGAGCGGCTACCTTGAAGCCGGCGCCGCGAGCGACATCTCCACGGCGACTCTCCCCCAGTGCGAGGCCCCTTCGACGGTGGCATCCATACCAGCCGGATCTGCTGCTGCTGCTCCGGCTCTCGCTCGCTCGCTCGCGCTACTGTTGCTGCTCCGGCTCTCGCTCGATCGCTCGCTCGCCCAGCTGCTTCTGCTGCTCTCCCCCTCGCTCATGCTGCTGCTCTGCTCTGATTAAGCCACACTTCGGTCGACTGAATCGACTTTTGGGTCAGTTGATTTTCAGGGGTTGGGGGGGCTCACCGGAGTTAAGGAAGAACCACCCACAGCGGGGACGGGGGCTC